>NC_142929.1:77114656-77137156 GCF_046866305.1 Octopus bimaculoides | reverse complement strand
AAATCCCCCAGGTGTCAACCTTGCTTTTTGATGGAATCCATTACAAAAGGAATTTGTATCTAAGAACGGAACCATTTCTATAATTTTTGTTAGCCATGAGAGAACGGATGGCAGTAGGCAATATTTTAATTCAGAATAAAATGGTAAGTTGGCAGAAAGAGTAGAGTACTAGACTAACTACTTGAATTTCGTTTTCATTGTCTATATTTTAATTTCAAATCCTGCGATAGTCATCTTTGAGTTTTGGTTTGAAACATCTGATTGGGGCAATAACAAACAAATATTAGTAATACTGCAGTTGATTTGGGTGTATTACGGTGCGATTTACGATACATGTCTTAAAGGTAACGTATCTTATTAAATCGGGTATTTTATGCATATGTACCTACTTATATATACATATATACATACATATATATACATACACATAGAAAAAACACATATATATATATATACATATATACACATATATATACATGCGTGTATATATGTATGTATGTATGTGTGTGTATGTGTGTGTGTGTATACGTACATATATAAATACACACACATATATACATATATGTATGTATATGTATATATATTTATATGCATTTGGTTAATGAGACGGAAGATGGAAGATACGAGAATATTTATTCATCACTACAATTGTTTCTACCCATTTAGCATCGATCCCTCACGGGTGGGAAACGTAGTTATCGGTTCAGGAGCATCCATCGGTGCATATACGTCTCTCCGGGTGATAATTAGATATAACTCATTAAAAGAACGACTGTTCCGCAAGTTATCTTCTCGGTTCGTGTAAAGAAAAACAGCAAATTAAAGGATATAGCTTCATTTACATAGAAGATCAATAATAAAAATAACAGATACAGAAAAAAAGAAACGAATACAGAATCAGTAAAAGCGCAGTTAATTTTCTTAAATGTTACGACTTTAAATAACATTTAAAGTAATATTTTTTAGCATTTGTCTATGTGCTCTGTGTTTGCGTGTATAAGGTGCGCCTGTGTGAATGTATGTGTGTGTACCTTAAACCCGTTCATGTAAACAGACGTTTTCAATTCGGTATCTTATATTTTCTTCTTCACTCAATTCTTTTTCTTTTCTTTGATAAACGATTTAACCCGAAACGTTAGCTTCTCCTCTGTCTCTTGCATTGACATACTTATCCTCATTAAACACTTCTTTTATTGTTGTTTTTAGCTTAGCATTTCTAAACTTTTACAGTCTCATCCTTTCACTTGTCTAACTGCATGTATTAATCATTTCTTAACCTCATTTTAGGTTCATAATCTTACTCGAATTATCGGAGTGAGTTTAATCTATCTATCTATCTATCTATCTATCTATCTATCTATCTATCTATATACCTATCCACTTACCTGCACATTCACACATACGTCTACGTTGTGTGTGTGTGTGTGTGTGTGTGTGTGTTAATATGTAGAGTAACAATATAGGGATGTTATGAATAAATACATATAAATAAATCAAGCAAATACCTGGCTATCTGAAATTCTTAAGTACTGGACAACAAATTGAAAATTTTCATTTTCATATTAATACTTGCATTTCCATACCTAATTTAATGTATATCTTTATATTATTATATTATCACAGAGCACTCCATGTTTCTCTAATATAAATATATATCGAATGATATATTTAGAAATATTGGCTTTGAACTCCAACTACAAGTCGAATTCTTGCCGTGTATAGAACATAATAGATATTTACGGGAGGAGGTAAATACAGCAGCTTTGAGTTTATCATTCTTTTAATATTTCTATATAACAAGGCAGCGAGCTGGCAGAAACGTAAACGCGCCGTGCGAAATGCTTAGCGGTATTTCGTCTGCCGCTACGTTTAGAGTTCAAAATCCGCCGAGGTTGACTTTGCCTTTGCCTTTGCCTTTGCCTTTCATCTCCTATTCTTCATCGTTCGTTTGTTCTTAGAATTTTCTTTTCTTGTTCTTGGAGAGTCAATTCTACTGGTACTGTTTTGTTTTTTGGTGTGGTTTTTTTTTTTACCCGACACTGCTTTGATTTTTTTTTTTTTTGTTTGCCTTAACTCTTCTTTAACTACCTGCAGTTCTCTGTGTCTAATGTACGTTCTTTATAGTTGGTACTGTGTCTATCTCTCACTTCCTTCTTTCCTATGAATGCATGTATTCGTCCAAGATCTCACTCGAGCTGTTCAATTTGGTTCTCAAGTGTTCGTTCCCACCATGGGCATTGCTCATTGCTTTTCTTTGGCTTTAAACCCCAGGAATTGTACAGCGACAGTAGCAACGCAGTATATAGAAGTTCGTTTAGATCAGTTATATTAGGTTGATTGGAAAATACTATCCGATTTTTCGAACCCATTCTTTCAAATTCGATTTAAGATGTAATTTTTGTAGTATTTTAGACGAAATATTACATGCTTAATAATTCATGTGTACTCATTAATAAACTTTTATTGATTTCTTTCAGAATATAAATTTGAAGCGCAGAAATCCTTAATTTCAAACATGAGAAAAGAAATGCATTTACTTTTTATGCGTGAATACAAGCTTGGACATAATGCTTCCCAAACAGTTGGCAATATCAACAGAGCATGGGATGAAGGGTCTACTTGTGATCGGACAGTACGACGGTGGTTTGAGTGATCTTTCACACACCGACTACTTTTTTTTCAAGCATCTAAGCACTTTTTTAAGGCAAAGAAACCTTCCGTTCCAAAACCGAGGTCGAAAATGAATTCAAGGACATCTTGGCATAAAAATCTTTGGACTTTTAATGAAAAGGCATAAAGGACCTTCTTAATTGATGGGAGAAATGCACAGTAGGCGGAGGAGTGACTGTGTGGTAAGTAGCTTGCTTACCAACCACATGGTTCCGGGTTCAGTCCCACTGCGTGGCACCTTGGGCAAGTGTCTTCCACTATAGCCTCGGGCCGACCAAATCCTTGTGAGTGGATTTGGTAGACGGAAACTGAAAGAATCCCGTCGTATACATGTATATGTATATATATATATATGTATGTATGTATGTATGTATGTATGTGTGTATATGTTTGTGTGTCTGTGTTTGTCCCCCCAACATCGCTTGACAACCGATGCTGGTGTGCTTACGTCCCCGTAACTTAGCGGTTCGACAAAAGAGACTGATAGAATAAGTACTAGGCTTACAGAGAATAAGTCCTAGGGTCGATTGGCGCGACTAAAGGCGTGCTCCAGCATGGCCGCAGTCAAATGACTGAAACAAGTAAAAGAGTAAAAAGAGTAAAGAGTAAAGGGCTGTTTAGAGATCATATTTTGAATAATTAAACCTTTTTATAAGATCAAGTTCTTTTCAAGACTAGGCTTCTTATTAAAATCGGCCATTATTTTCCGAACAGCCTAATATTTTCAATGTAGATTTTTGTTCACAGGTCGTCCATCTTTTTCACTATTTACTTAGTTTTCCTTTTTAGATTCCTCTATTAACATTATTATTATTATTATTATTATTATTATTATTATTATTATTATTTATAATATTGTTGTTTGCCTTTAGTAGTGGAACACCCTCCCCCGAAAATCTTGGTTTCTTATTACGTTTATTTGATGAATGTGTGTGTATATGTGTATGTACATATTCATATATATATATATATATATATATATATATATATATATATATATATATATATATATATATATATATATATATGTGTGTGTGTGTGTGTATATATATATACATACATACATATATATATGCATGTATATATATATATATATATATATATATATACATACATGCATATATATATGTATGTATATATATATATATATATATATATATATATATATATATATATATATATATATATATACATTTGTATATTAACGAAATATATTGATTTCAAATTTCAATTCAATGCCAGCATTTCGTGGGATGGGCTAAGTCAGTGACATCGACCAGCAGTGCTGAACTGGTACTTATTTTAATCGACCCTACGAAATGATAAAAGGAGAAGAAGCAAAGGATAACAAGCAAAGTCAACCTCGGTAGAATTTGAAGTCAGAACGTAAAGACGGACGAAATGCCGCTAAGCATTTTGCGCAGTGTGCTAACGATTCTCCCAGCTTTAAGTTAAAAATGGTTCCTTTGATCCTTTATTTTGTTTGCATGTAATGATCGATGGCTAGGGTTATATAACTGGAATAAAAGTTTTCGGAATAGTTCATTTCTTCAACTGGGTATATCGGCTCACCTATATAATTTCTCATGTAATTTTCGATTTTCCGACTGAGGGATAATCACTGATATTATATATTATGTCGTCACAACTGATTTAATTGTATCAAAGATCAAATAGTTTAGATATCTGCTATTTATTTCATACTCTTCGTTTATTGCTTTCGGAGCTTCATTAACACTATTTATGGCCTCTTAAAGCTCTTTCGTCACACTTGTTTTCGGTATTGACTTTATGTAACAGACATCCTCTTGTCTTACTGCATTGCAAATGTTAATGACATTGTCTTTTATTTGTCCCTAGATTGTCTCATGTTAACCGTGTGATTGTCGGTTTATATTAATCAAGTCTTGAAGGAGTAGTGTGTTTATGCTTTGTTTCATGCTACGTTTATCCATCACAACATATTGGCTGAATTATCACTGCATAGAATTCTCCCCATTGGACTTAGTTACGGGTGTGGCTGTATGGTAAGAAGCTTGCTTCTCAGCCACATGGTTTCGCATTTAGTTCCACTGCGTGGCACCTTGCTATAGTTCGGGGCCAAGCAAAGTCTTCTGAGTGAATTTGGTAGACAGAAAATGAAAGAAGTACGTCGTGTGTGTATCTGTGTATGTGTGTGTGTGTATCAATCTATCTGTCTGTCTGTCTGTATTTGTATTTGTTCCACGCCATCGTTTGACAATCGATGTTGGTGTGTTTATGTCCCTGTAACTTAACGGTTCAGCAAACGAGTCCGATAAAATAAGTACCAGGCTAAAAAAATAAGTATTAGGGTCGATTCATTCGACTAAAGATTCTTCAGGGTGGTGCCCCAGCATGGCCGCAGTCCAACGACTTAAACAAATAAATGATAAAAGAAAAACTAAAAGAGAAGTTGTTCGTCATATTTCGTCCGAAAGTCATTTTAGGATTGACATACATTTAATAACGTATCATCAATTTAGCATCTAATTAACAATTTCTAATTATTCTGTTGTTCAATCGAAGTAATATGCTACAAAGACTTTTAAATTTATAAAGTAGCATCTATTATTTTTAATAAATTCTTCGATCTTTGACTGAGAATTTTGTTTGGATAGTTAGAGGACATTACTCCCTCGAATCTTTGATCCCAAAGAGCCGGTTACCTGGTTTCCTTGGTCTATAAGCGACTGAGATCACAACATTTACTTTAAAAGGAATGCCCTTTCGTCGAAGGTTGCTCGTTTATGACTGTGAGAAATGGAACAATGTGAAAGGAGGTGTTTTGCTCTAGAACACAACGCACCATCGGATTCGAGATTTAGAGCCACGATTTTGCGATCGTGTATGCAGCACCCTAACTACGGGGCCAAGTGACCTCGCATAATTAGAGACACATTGCCAGATTCGAGAATCAAAACAAGATTTTGCGATCGTGCGTGCAACACCCTAACCACAGGGCCACGTGTCTTAGGATAGTTAGAGCTAAAAAAATTTTCTTTGTAAATATTCTCTTTGGTTTTCATAAAACGTAAGATCAGTATTAGGACGACGATTACTTGTCGGTTAACCTCTCACGTCCTGTTTGTAGAAAGCAGATCTACAAACCACAACTACTGCCATGTTGTCCAAGATACTTTCATTTCTGATCAACTTCACATATTATATGTAGATATTAATATGGTTCCCACATCAGCTTGTGGTGTTGAATAGACCTTTCCTCTCAGTAAAAGAGATATTTTTCCTGCTTAATGTATAGATTTGGCGGCAGCGTCTAGAGACGGAGGTAATTGTGTGTGTACCATATTATGATTATACCCATACTTCACCCGGCTTATAATAATATTGGTGTTGAATTTTGGCACAAGGCCAGCAAGTTCGGGGAAGGGGTAAGTCGGTTTTGTCAGCTCATCGCGTTCCTGCATGTGATAATGTAAGTAGTAAGAAAGCTTTAACTATAAGGACATTAAAACCAAAACACTCTTAACTACGGCACAAACAGTTAAAATTTTTAAATAGAATACGTGTATGCGTGTGTGTATGTGTGTATATCTATATATATATATATGTGTGTGTGTGTGTGTGTGTGTGTGTGTGTGTGTGTGTGTGTGTGTGTGTGTGTGTGTGTGTGTGTGTGTACATATACGAGGTCTGATCCAATAAGTATCAGTACTGTTGCCATAGTAACGAAGCTAAAGTATGCAGAGTGAAGCTGCTTGGCAAAAATTGACCTTGAACACTACTCTGCATGCGCACTAAGTTTTAACGTTCTAGCCCACTTCTGCTGTTTGCAGCAGTGCTTTGAAGGAAGGTGTGCAGCGTGTGGTTGTCACATTGACCATGACAAAAGAAAATTGTCATAGCGACAACTGCTCGGAGGCCTACACAAAGTTGCAGAGAGTGTATGGAGAGAAGTGTATAAGCCGGACACAAGTGTACGAGTGGTTCAGACGTTTCCAAGATGGCCGAAAATATGTCGATATTGACGAACGTTCTGGGAGATTCGCAACCAGCAAAACTGAGAAAAACATCGTTGATGTGTGTGCAACTGTGAGGAGAAATCGTCGACTCACTATCTGTGAGTTTATCAGAGGATGTGCAGATTAGTTACGGTTCAGTTCAGTTCATTATCACCGAAGATTTGGGTATGCAACGTGTATCTGCCAGGTTTGTGCTCAAAGTGCTTTCAGCTGACCAAAAAGATACTCGGGTTTCAGTTGTACAAGATGTTCTTGATTGTGTCAAGAACGATGAAAACTCGTTGAAAACTTTGGGTAGGGCTCTGAACAGGTATCACTAAACTTTTGGCAAAATCTGATGCAGATTCTCAGCTCAATTTTTTGTCATGGTCAATGCGACGATCACGCGCTACACACCTTCTTTCCAAGCACTACTGTAAACAGCAGAAGTGAGCTAAAACATTAAAATTTAGTGCGCATACACAGCAGAGTTCAAGGTCAATCTGAGCTAAGCAGCTTCACCCTGTGTGCTTTAGCTTCGTCATTATGGCAACAGTGCAGATACTTCTTGATCAGACTACGTATATATATATATATATATATATATATATATATATATATATATATATATATATATGCATACATAGATCTCTACAGATAGATATATAGATAGATAGATTGCATTTGGGACGTGCTAAGCCTAGAAAACTCCAGAACAAATTTCTGTTGTATGACACGTTTCAATCGCCGATATTTTCCACTTCCTCGTCGTCGATTCTACACTTTAACATTCATAGATTAACTCCAACAACATTCACTTTTACAAAAATAACTTTCACTAATGAATTCGACGTGTGTAATTAATAAAGATTACAAACAAGAACAAATTAGACATCTCTCTAAGGAAATATCAATTATTAACACTGAATGTCAGCCTTAAAATACCAAATACTTTTTATTCAATTTTGATTCGCGATTTTAAAAACAATACTTCTTCCCTTTTTTATTTTTGTTTTGCTATTTTTTTTTCTTTTCATATTTGGAAACTTGTTCATAACCAGCGAAAACGAGCGTTTTTCTTTATTTTTTAAATAAACTACCATTCACGTACTGAAGTCACGTGCTATATTCGGCTGTTCACCTTCTATCAAATTGCTGGCCTTATATCTAATATAAAAATTAATTATTATTATTTGGACTTTGCCTTTCATCCCTTCGACGTCGATAAATTAATTACCAGTTGAGTACTGGGGTCGATGTAATCGACTAGTCCCTTCCCGCAAAATTTCCGGCTTTGTGCCTATAGTAGAAAGGATTATTTCTTCATTTGAACAGTTGTAACTTTGGATAGTTTAATTAACTTCCTATCAAGTTATGTACCCTCAAGTAGACAGTACTTTCTGCAGGATATTTTCTGCACTCAAAAAGTGTTAACTTTTACAATGTTCTAATGCTGGGACCGATTCCAATTGTGTCAAGGTGTTTCTGAATGCTTTTTCGACACTGACCCAAGTGTTCCAGTCACAATTGGTATTCTTCTTGTTTTCAAATTCCACATTCTCTCGACATCTATTCTCAAGTCTGGATATTTAACAATTCCTCGGTTTCTTTATCATTGATACTATGATTTTCTAGGCAAGCAAATCGATCAACAAATATCTTCTTACAGAATCTTTCTCCACCAAAGTTATGCCTGGCTTCGTATGTTCAAAAATTTAATCTGTCTGGGTTTTTAAGTCTCTCAGGAGTTTCGCACTTATTATTGTTATTTTCATTGAGTGAGAGAGCAGCGCATGCCATCAGAGTGACACTTGGGTAAAGTATACGAAGCCCAGTATACCCATCATGACTACTCCTCTGATAAGGATACACCAGGCGCATGCATCACAACCATATGTGCGCAACATAGTGATCTCATATCAAGATAAACAGCGCATGATCTTGCAGATGGGGCTTAGTTAGAATTTTCTTCAGGTCAAGTAGCCCATACTTTTCAAAAGATCCCCGAATAAGGGTTGTTTAAGGATGTTAATCGAAACACCTGTCTCCAGAGATGAATTATTCAACCCCCCCCCCAAAAAAAAACACATAGCTATGAAGCTCTCCCACTACTTCTGCTCGTAATCAAAGATGCACATATCGTTAACCACCAAGGGACATGCTCAAGTAGTTATGGTCAAACAATTGACAAGCAAATCTGTGGTATTGAGCAGGATATTTGCTGAAGCTCATCTTTTATACCAAGACAAAACATGTACATGATAACACTTCCAACCAGTTAAGATCAGGAGCCATGTGAGCCAGTGACTGGTACTGCATCAGGGCATTTATTATTATCATTATTATTATTATTATTATTATTATTATTATTATTATTATTATTATTATTATTATTATTGTTGTTGTTGTTGTTGTTGTTGTTGCTGTTGTTGTTGTTGTTGTGTTGTTGTTGTTGTTGTTGTTGTTGTTGTTGTTGTTGTTGTAAGGACGCGTGGTAAGGACGTATGGCATAGTGGTCAGGGTGTTGCACACATGATCGCATGAAAGCGGTTTCAATTCCTAGATCGAGCAGTGTGTTGTGTTCTTGAACAAAATACTTCGTCTCACGTTACTTTGAGATCTCTTCGACACCTGACGTGTTGTTCAGACATCGTCGATTTGATAGAGTGAGTGATCTAATGTACGGCACGAACATTTGATCACTATAAACAAATCATTTCTGCAGGTTGTTTGGCAAAAGCTGAACGCTCAATAGTCGTCTTCGACGAGAGAGTCCATCATTAAGGCGGCGAGCTGGCTGAGATCGAATGCATTCCAATTATGAAGTTCTACTCTTTTTTATTTTTTTCTACTCTAGGCACAAGGCCCGAAATTTGGGGGGGGGGGAGCAGTCGATTAGATCAACCTCAGTACGCAACTGGTAGTTAATATTTTGACCCCGAAAGAATGAAAGGCAAAGTCGAACTCAGCGGAATTTTAACTCAGAACGTAAAGACAGACGAAATATCTGCTCTTTTTTATCGTCAAATAAAGTGTATCTAGCATTTCATTACATAATGTGCCCTGTACTGATTTGCGAAGATTTCAGATGATATTTCTCGGAGGCAGAACAACAACATAGAAAATCGTCTGTCAACATGTAACATTAATATATATAATAGATGGACAGTAATCTATAATTCGAGATGTCAGCCATGTCACAAAGTGTCACACAAAGTTTTGCCTGAGGAATATATTCAGTATACAAGTGTTTACGGAATAATCAATCACTGGCGCTAGAAAACAATGAGTATGCAATATCAATGATCGACCAACTGGCACACTCGTGTACAAACATACACACACGTACACACATGTCTGTATATATACATATGTATGTGTATGTGCTATACGTGTTGTGCGTGTGTTATGTATTTGTATATGTATGCATGTATGTATATGGTGTTGATGATATAAGCAAAAGTTATATTAATTAAATGATATAATACATAAGAATAAGTAGCTAAATTGTAAAGTTTAAGTTAGATACTATTTATCGCTTCCTTTTATATGCACAAACGTGCACATGTGCACGCGCACACATATGCAGGAATATACAGGGTTGGCCAAAAGTCAAACCTACGCTCTTCCACAGAAAGGAACACAGAAAGAAACAGGGAGAGAAAATAAGGAATGTGTAGTAGCTTGCGATCTATCATGTATATATATATATATATATATATATATATATATATATATATATATATATATATATATATATATATATAATTCGGTGTGAAATGATTTTTTTCCACAGATTTTTTCGAGTGCATTCAATGTATCTGACCTTCAAACCCGCCGCAAGCCATTTTTTCCGGAAAAGAAAGGGGAGAGGGATTAAAAGATTATTTCACACCAAAATATCCGCGGGTCCTTTATCGCTAATAGCTATTATGTGGTAGCACGGCGTGCTAGAAATAGTAGTCAAATCTTTCCTTTTCTAGGGAAAGGAGCCGTTTACGCGTGATTTCGATGTCGCATTCGTTGAAAGTATGCGAAATGATCTGGAAAAGAAAAAGAAAAACCCACGAGACAAAATTCCATTGGTGGAAAACTCCGAGTTGCCCGGAAAATTCCAAGGTCTCCACCCCGCTCTCTTTCTTTTTCGGAAAAAGTGGCTTGCGGTGGGTTTAGCGATCAGAAACGTTGAATGCACTCGAAAACACCCGTGGAAAAAATTATTTCACACCGAGCTACGAACGGGACCTTTACGAAATATTTACCTAACCATGCCTAGAAGGAGGGTGTCAACTTAAACTACAAGCAAAGAGTACGATATTATTCGTGATGCACACACGCAGCAGACGTGAACCAACGAGAATGCCTCGTTGGCCGCGCCAGCTATAGCGACTGGTTTTCTTTTGTATAGCACCTATCATCATTAGAAACAAAAAAGATGGATTGGATAACATTACATACAATGTGACTGAAAACAAGACGGGATGGTCACTGAGAGGATATTGATCATAGATAGGTTTGATCAGAGCCGAGCTGGAACAAAACAACAACATCAACGTCTCGGACCTCAACACAAATCTACCGTCACATGCTGGAATATAATGTTTTGCCATTTATTCCTGACTATGAATACAATGGATATAACAACGAATAGAGCTTATAAACATTATTTACAAACAAACACAATGATTGTTTGTTAATATGTGACTGGACATTGAGATGATAATACATTCGTAACCTTGAATCCTCGCCACGAGACAGCTGTGAAAACTCAAATGTTAGGCGCCAATAACAACAAACAAACGGTAATGTTCTAACAAATGAGAGCAAATATATATACACAGACACATTCATACACATATTAACACCAAGCATATAAAATATATAATGTATTAATATACACACTTGAAACATTATTAGATTGAAATAACGATATATATATATACCGTTTTGAAGGGTTTTAGTCGAGGAAATCGATCCCAGGACTTATTTTTTGAAGCCTATTACTTATTCTATCGGTCTCTTTTGATGAACCGCTATGTAACGGGATGTAAACACACCAACAGCGGTTGTCAAGCGGTGGTGGACGACAAACGCAGACACAAAAACATACATAGACACAGGCACACGCACGCACGCACGCGCACACACACACACACACACACACACACACACAATTGACTTCTTTCAATTTTCACCTACCAAATCTACTGACAAAGCTTTAACCGGCCCGAGGCTATAGTAGAAGAGTCTTGCCCAAGGTGACACAGCGACACCTATATATATATATATATATATATATACATATATATATATATATATATATATATATATATATATATAACATTATGTATACACAAAGGCAGCACGGCACTAGTTGTAACATATTGCATTTGAGAAACTTGACTTAAGAGATTTGTGTGTGTGTGACGTCATTCTGAGTGAAGCTATGGTTCTCTTTTTTCTTATCAAGCAAGTCTCCTTGAAAAGCTTGTCTGTGAAAATTATCACAGCTCGTACCATTCTCCATTTGTAAATACATTATAAACGTTATAAACACCATTGCTATGTAATGTGTACATATGTGTGTTATTAGACGCATATATAGATATACATATGTGCGTGTGCGAATGGCAGGAGTGGTTGTGTGGTAAGTAGCTTGCTTACCAACCACCTGGTTCTGGGTTCAGTCGCATTGCGTGGCACCATAGGCAAGTGTCTTCTACTATAGCCTCGGGCCGACCAATACCTTGTAAGTGGATTTGGGAGACGGAAACTGAAAGCCCGTCGTATATATATTGCTCGACTAAAGGCGATGCTCCAGCATGGCCGAAGTTAAATGACTGAAACAAATAAAATAATAAAAGAATATATATTTTTTCTTTTCTTCTTTTATTTTTTTCAGTTATTTGACTTCGGCCATGCTGGAGCACCGCCTTTGGTCGAAGAAATCTATCCCAGGACTTATTCTTTGTAACCCTAGTACTTTGACAAATTAAATTTAAATGTTGAAGTGAATCTAACGGATTTTGTGTGTTATTTTAAATGGCTTATAAACACCTTCCACGCTGCAATTGTTTTATATATATATATATATATATATATATATATATATATATATATATATATATATATATATATATATATATATATATATATATATATATATATATATATATATATATATATATATATACATATATCTATCTACCTATATATATTTTTGTAAGTATATGTAAAGATGTATATACATATATAAACATATATATATAAATGTACATATATACACCAAATGTATATGCGAATGTGTGTGTATGAATGTATGAATGTGTGTGTGTCTTTGCAATTGTATATACTTGAAGGCATACTTAACAATAGAATGGCAGCACTGTCTATGGTTAAGTGTGTTGTGACCAGGCGAGCGTGTCTGATTAATCTCTAGTCTCCTTTCGACCGTGAATTAAATAAATTCCAGCGGTTCTTGGAACTATGAATTCATTATGTTTTCAAATTCATTGGTCTGTTAATATTTCTTTACAGATAGCTCTGATGAAGCTGAGGTAGTTTAATTCACTTCTCTTAGTTCAAACAGTTGTAAGCTAATGAATTTAATTATATAATTCTCGTTCTTTGTTGGCTATTATTAACATGTATTTTGTTATTGACTGTGTGTGCATCCAGATGTGAGGGTTACTGCAATGTCACTTTACATCACGGCCAGTACTTGTCGAGAGCAACAAGTACAAATATATAGAGTCCGAATGGACGGGTTGTTTCTCCTGTGACGGCAAAGTAGGATTTAAATCTATAACTAGGTACCAGATTTGTCCTGTTATATATAATATATGCATTAATTTCAAAATAAATGTTATGAGTTGTTTGAAATTCATTTAATCTGCATGCATAATTTAAATAACAGTTTATATATTACGCTAATATTTAACTTCCCTTTCTTTGCTGGATTCTGCTTTGATAATATGTTCCTGTATTCGTAGTCTCGAGATATAATACACACACACATGCACACACACTTATATGTGTATGTATGTATGTATGTATGTGTGTGTGTGTGCGTGAGCGCTTGCGTGCGAGTATGCGTATGAGTGTGTATGTGTTAGTGTGTGTGTGTGTGTGTATGTGTGTGTGTGCACGTGTGTGTGTGTGTGTGTGTGTGTGCGTGTGCGTGCGTGCGCGCGTGCGTGTGTGCATGTACATATATTGCTAGATGGTCGTTGACTGCTCAAGAGCTTTTCCGCCCTTTGACAGGTCATATTTTCCGTCCTACAGGGTATCCAACAATAACAGTAAACCTCCTCACCGAGCAAGCTTGATGGGGTTGGTAGTTTAGTCACCGACGACCCGACAATGCAACAGGTATCGCTTGAAAAAAAAAAGTAAGACATCACAAAAATGGCCGATCGTAGCCTTCGCATGTGTGGAACTTTAGATCAGGCGATGACAATATCCAAACACGAGTTTGCAGCCATCATGTATGTATGTATGTATGTATGTATGTATGTATGTATGTAAGTGTGTGTGTCTGTGTGAGTGCATGTGTATGTCAATATGTAGGTATATGCACCTATAAGGACATGAGGAATGTTGCAAATGTATTAGATTTTACACTTAAAATGAATCTATGTGTGAGTTTGAATCTCTGTGTGCGTACAAGTGTGCGTGCGTCTGTGTGTGTATACATATACATATGTATATACATACATATGTATGTATGTATATATTTCAAAATAAATATGTTATGTGTTGTTATGTATATGTATGTAAATATATATGTGTGCGTGTGCATATTATATACATATGATATATATGCACACACACATATATATACATATTTGTAAATGTATGTATATATATAGATATATGTGCGTGTGTGTGTGTGTGTGTGTGTGTGTCCACTAAATGCGGTATTGAGTACTCATTCTCACTGTTCGCCGTTATCATATATATACAGAGAGAGGGAGGAGGGGAGATAGATAGATAGATAGATAGATAGATAAATAGATAGATAGATAGATAGATAGATAGATAGATAGATAGATAGATAGATAGATAGATAGATAGATATACATATATGTGTGTCTATACGTATGTATATTTCAAAGTGCGTGTAAATATATACAGATATATACTAATATATTCTAATTTGTGAGTATATATAGTGTGTATGTTTAGAGTGTATATATATCACATATTCTATATAAGTGGATGACAGTGTATGTGTGAATGCATCAGTAAAACCTAGTATATTTCGATGTATATGCATATGAAGCATATCATTAATTTGTATGTGTATGTGAAAGTGTGTGCGTTCGCGCGCTTATGTTTGTACCTCGAGTTGTCGTTAATTCTATGATCTTTTATAGCTCTTTAAGAAAATTAAAAATCTTTACTGTTCCGATGAAGCAGAACTATAAATGGCATGTACCAAACATATCGCTTCTCAGCGATTCAATAAATTACTTAAATATATTCTTCAAGACGAAGTTACTCTTTCCCACATACATGTGTACATATAGAGGGACACATACGTACATACATACATACATACATACATACATACATACAAACATACATACATACATACATACTTACATACATACATGCGATAATACAGACATAGATACATGCATACAAACTTTTATATATATATATATATACATACACACATGTGTATATATACATAGAGGCATACATATGTACATATACTATCCCGCCTCGTGTTTGTGTTGAACCTTGCTTTGTGAATACATGTGTGTGTGTATTTATAATTGTATACAAATCTACAAGGAGTTGCATATGCATACATGTGCGTATGTATGTATGTAGGTATATATAGACAGACAGACATACAAACACACAGACAGACATACAAACACACAGACAGACATACAAACACACAGACAGACAGATAGATAGATAGATAGATAGATAGATAGATAGATAGATAGATAGATAGATAGATAGATAGATAGATAGATAGATAGACATATATATTAGTATATATACATATATATATATGTACATCTATATGTACACGGACTTCTATTATGCACACACCCACACATACAAACACGCATATACATTCGCATGTGTATGTGAGTTCGCGCACACGTAAATTAATAAAAGGTGGCTTTTGCCTCTGTTTTTATTGGACAAAAGACGCTCAGTCACGCGCAATGAAACATTACTAGTAAAGAATGATTCTCTGCTGTAGAACATTCGTGCAAAAGTTCTTTTATTTATTTAGTTTTAGCTTTTTTATCCAATTGTTTGTTCTTATCCGATGTTCTCTGCTCTATTTTTCATCTCTAACATCCCATCATATGACAGACATCTATTCACAACCAGCCTCTAAAGTCCAACCATTATGCGTAGGTCTAAATGAAGCAGTTACGTTTCGTTTGTGCTAGCCTTTATATTCTCTTTATTTTAGTTTGATTTCGTTTCGATTTCATTTCGTGTTTTTACACGTCTTTTCGTATTGTATTATACTTTTCTTCTTTTCTCTGTGTATCATTAATTTACACTTTCTTCTTTTATATTCTTAATTTCATTATTTCTTTGCTCTCTTCCTGTGTCTTGGTTGGATTCATAAGAGCAATAACGAAACATACACATAAAATACATACCTGCACGCATGTAACGCACATTCACAAACATATACAAATACACATATATACATTTACACACATATAGAATATCATACAAGAGGTATAAGTTTTAATTTCCAAATATAAGAAGAAACGAAATGATTTAAAATACATTAAAAATGCAGTTTAATGCTTAAAATTCAATTCATAAACTAGTAAAAAATATATTTTGAAGTCATATTGGTACTATTTCTCCCTGCCTCTCAACCTCAGCACACATACACTCCCTTCTATTTTTTATTGTTTACATGTTCATTCATTAGACTGCATCCATGCTGTGGCACTGCCGTAGTAAAAAAAATATTTGTCCAAGATGCGCTACAGTGTAACACGAACCCAGAATCATGTGGTTGAGAAGCAAATTTCTAACCACACACACACGCCTGAGCCTTTATATTTATATATATATATATATATATATATATATATATATATATATATATATATATATATATATATATATATATATATATATATATATATATATATATATATATATATATATATATATATATATATATATATATATATATATACATACGCATACAAACACACACACACACAATAAAACTCCTACTTGAACTGTGAGTAAAACAAAAGTGAAAGTGTGGCTGGCTAGCAACAAATGGCTATAAGTGGTACATCTTTGAGTATATATATATATATATATATATATATATATATATATATATATATATAAGCAATGTTAATTCTCTAAACGAGGTATTAACAGTAACTGCATGATAAAGTGAAGTATATTGCCACTTAAATGTGGCTGACCTAACATCCACCCCTAGGGGTCAGCCACATTTAAGTGGCAATATACTTCACTATATATATATATATACATTAGAAAGAAAGAATGAACAGACAAAACACGTGATGACACTCTACCGCATGGAATATATAATTCAAACATAATTGCAGAGTTTTTTTTAGAGTATAGAAGGGACTAAGAAGTTGCGTCTAAAGTCCCTTGCAGCTGTTTCTAGAACACCTGTGCATATGGTGCATATCTCATTGAAAGAGATTTCCATAAGAGGAAGACTTAAGGAATATCCTTAATAAAGAACATTAGTAGTTACCAGTTCCATCGTCGAAGAATTAAGGAATATCCTTAAGAAAATATATTAGCAGTTATCAGTTCTATTGTCGAAGAGAGAGTAAAGTAGATTGTGAGTGGAAGGTATGCGAGGAATTCAGGACATAACCATAGGTTTTTCTAACTCAGCTCAGGTCATTGGTCTAATCGGGCTATACTTCCTTCAGTAGCTTCGTCTATATCTTCTTACAATATGCTCTTCTAGTTGCTAACAGCCTATCTAACTGGCACATGAGAAAATCAGAAAGGTTCTCCATGTTCTTAGCTAACTTTAGCTTAACCGACGATGACAAAAGTCAACTAATATAAATCTTGCATACATACATACATACATACATACATACATACATACATACATACGTTAACATTTACATTCATACCAATAATAATTAGAGCTTGAATTTTCGGAAAAAGACATCAACGAACTAATCCGTACATTACAAATAAAATCTGGAAACGGAATAGT
Organism: Octopus bimaculoides; assembly: GCF_046866305.1. Taxonomy (NCBI): domain Eukaryota; kingdom Metazoa; phylum Mollusca; class Cephalopoda; order Octopoda; family Octopodidae; genus Octopus; species Octopus bimaculoides. Next base: position 77,119,273 of record NC_142929.1, on the reverse strand, counting down.
AAAATTATGTAACACTTACTCAGGTTTAAAATGTGACATTGTTTTCTCCACATTCCAAAGATGGAGCTTTGTATCTTTATAGAAGCCAACTCCTTCAGCGGAAGAATTTAAATGATTAAATACAGAAAATACATACGTACATGCATACGTACGTACATATATACATACATTACATACATACATACATACATACATTCATACACACATACAGACGTACATACATGCATACATACATACACACACATACATTTATACATATATGCATATCTACATACATACATACATACATACATACATACATACATACACATACATACGTACATATATGCATATCTACATACATACATACACACACATACATACATGTATGCAATGCATCCATACATACATACATGCATGCGTACATATATATGGGGGTGGTGTATAAATATATACTACGTACACACACAAATGCATGCACTTTAGCGCGTTATTATTTTGCATGTGTCGGTTTGCCTGAAGAGACACTAATATCTTGACACTATCTTAAATAATATTTGTAATGTAGACGTTGCTAATGTCGTATAATAAGTTATAACCCACACCTTATAGATCATTTATTAAAAAAATTAAAAGCTCTGTTTCCGCTCCTCATCCGTATCCCTCTCCACGATGAGATCCTTTCAAAGTCTGATGTATTGAGCTCCTTGTGAAATCTCATTATATACCTTTAAAAAAATCCTCAACTCTTTCTTTAGTTCTAACTAAAATACACAATCTACGTTTTGCAAATAAATTCGAACATATTAAGAAATTTAAACCGTTATATATATATATGTGTGTGTGTGTGTGTGTGTGTGTGTGTGTGTGTGTGTGTGTGTGTGTGTGTGTATCAGCTATAACTTTATTTATGTATTATTTATTGCTATATTAAAGTGGATATTTTCATATATAACTTAAGATGTTGCATAAAGTATTACGAAATTTTTGTCGCAGAATTGATATGATTACAAATACTGATAATACTTGAAAAAGAAAGCTTTCTAAATGTTGTCTCTTTACCATCATTTAAATATATATTTAAATTTATAAGTAAAGATTTCATTACATTATATTATATCATATATATTGTATTATATTGTATTATATTATATCATATCATATCATTTTATATTATGCTACATTATCGTTTTAATGATAGAAGTTGAAGTAAATAATGCTATAAATAATGGCATATAGAATACCGCGTTAAAAAAAACATTGGATAGAAAAAAAGTTCAAGATTTCCCGTGGGATACGAACCCGCATTCTCAGCAGTCATGACAGTTGCGTTTAGCCATCGAATTTTTCTGCTTAGAAGTGTTTTTTTTTTTTTAAGCCAATATTCTACATACTATTATTATTATTCTTTTCTACTCTAGGCACAAGGCCCGAATTTTTTCGGGAGGGGATCAGTCGATTAGATCGACCCCAGTACGCAATTTATCGACCCCGAAAGGTTGACAGGCAAAGTCGACTTCGGTGGAAGCTATTATTATCATTATTATTATTATTATTATTATTATTATTATTATTATTATTATTATTATTATTATTATTATTATTATTAGTCAAGACGAAGAGTGCGATTTTAGATGTTTTATTTTTTGAACAACATTTCGACAGAACGTCTGTCTTTCTCAAGTTCAAACCAAAAGGTGATTGAAAATTCAAAATTTCAGAAACCAAACGTAGACTATGAACGTGAGTAACCAGCGTCCATACGTTGATAGAATGACATCATCAGCTTTTGTCAGCTTATTAAAAAACTGACAAAAGCTGATGATGTCATTCTATCAACATATGGACGCTGATTACTCACGTTCATAGTCTACGTTTGGTTTCTGAAATTTTGAATTTTCAATCACCTTTTGGTTTGAACTTGAGAAAGACAGACGTTCTGTCGAAATGTTGTTCAAAAAATAAAACATCTAAAATCGCACTCTTCGTCTTGACTATTTACCTTCGTGAAGAGTTACGTCAATCCTTTTTTTTTTAAATATTATTATTATTATTATTATTATTATTATTTTATGTTTGACTTTTGCTTTGCATTTGTACAAGTTGGATCCAAGTCTCACCCAGAGACCTCAAGAGACAACAAGTTAGAAGTTCATGTAGGTGTTATGCCTAGGGTACCATATATTTCGATTTGTACATAGTGTTGTTCTAGAGAATGTTTATGAAACCATAAGAAAATTATGTATTTGTTTTAAAATTTGAGATCACATTATTATTATTATTATTATTATTATTATTATTATTATTATTATTATTATTATTATGTTGTTATTTTTCTTCTTTCTTCAAATTTTCTTCCATTTCTCGCCGAGTGTTTTCCGTACACCTAGGGCAGAGAAACTCGTTGTATGCATTCCCAGTTTACACGCGCAAATTCACAGGTAAAACATGTATTTAAGAAAAAAAAAAATTCATGAATTATTATTATTATTATTATTATTATTATTATTATTATTATTATTATTATTATTAAGGTAAGCAAGTTTCCAGAATCGTTAGTACACCAGGCAAAATGCTTAACAGCATTTCGTCCGTCCTTACGTTCTGAGTTCAAATTCCGCTGAGTTGACTTTGCGTTTCATCCCTTTCGCGACCGATAAAATAAGTAGCAGTTGAACACTGGGGTCGATGTAATCGTCATATCCCCTCCTCCAAAATTGCCCTGCCTTTTGCCAAAATTTCAAATCATTATCATAATTAATAAATCTTTCGACGTCGATAAATTAAGTACCAATCAATCACTGGAGTCGATAGAATCGACTACCTCCCTCCCTGAAAAATCCAGGCCCTGTGCTTATAGTAGGAAAAATATTTATAGCATTATCTGCTTCGAATTCCACCAGTAAAACGATTTATTTCACATCTTTCGAAGTTTCTACATAATAATTTTAAATCCTTATAATGACAGCATATATTATATTACAGATCAGTATATATTATATTGTACAGCTTATTGAATTCTTATTTTGTTTATCGGACTGCTGCCGGACGCCATATTATTATACAAGTGACCTCTAGTTTGTTTACATATATTGTGAAGTATTGTCACTTAAGTTTCTTCTTGGCTGTTATTATTTTGTATATGAAATATTATTAGTGAAGACGCCTGGCCTAATGGTTAGGGAGTTCGGCTTATGATCATAAGGCCATGTGTTCAGTTCCTAGACCAGGCAAAGCATTGTATCTTTGTGTAAAGCACTTCAAATTTCCGTTGCTCCAGTCTTCTGTGTTGCAAATATGAACCAGCTGGGTATCGTTGCGGCTCCCTCTTTCTCTCTCTCCAACTGTCAATGTATCATTGGATCAATAGAGAACAAAGATGACACCATTACGTTACTGTCATTGGAAAAGACATATAACATGGAAGTGAGGACCTATCAAAGCTAATAGGATACAGAGACTCCCGATACAGCATTGTGAGACATATCTCAGTTACAGCCACTTAAAGAAAAAGAAGAAATTAGAATACACACTAGATTCAAAACTGAAAAAATGGCTAGATTTTACAAAAATGATTTACTTTCCTTGGCGAAAACTAAAATTTTAATCTCAATGCAAGTTTGGCTTTCAATTTCAGAAGTTCAATATAAGACAAAAATCAGTTCCAATTTTTGTTTCAAATGTCGGGGTGGCGGGGTGGTGTATGTGAAGAAAGACAAAAGAGAAGCAGGATGTTGTGACATTCATAGTTTCTTGGGAGTTATTGATGTTATAGATGAAACAAATTTGAATCTTATGGCTGGAAAACTGATGTTCATTTGTTTGCCTTAAGAAAAAAGACTTGTATTTTCTGACAAGTTTTTCCCTTGTATATATGTTAAAATAGGTTGGGTCTCTCATGAATCCTAGGTCTCATAAGGCCGGAGCTTAACCTGCTTTCCATAAGTATAAGTGAGATATAACAACACACTCCGCTGAACAGGCTGCCGGTCCACTGCAAGGATAACTCCCCAGGACAATGCGACGTATATTATATCATTATAACGTATATTGTTGTTTCGTCTCAGAGCTCTGATGTATTATAGAACATATTTATCGATATATTTGTTAATACCATTGTTGTATAAACGTACTGTTTACAATCCTCGTGACATACTGCTCATTAATATCTACAGATACGGAGGTCGACTTCGCCTTTCATCCTTTCGGGGTCGATAAATTAGGTACCAGTTGCGTACTGGTTCGATCTAATCGACTGGCCCCCTCCCCCAAAAAGTAGAAAAGAATATCTACAGACACGTCCGTAAATACATTACAGCAATATAATCTATAAAGAGTAGAGTTCTATCGCCTCTTCCAGTTGTCATAATGTAATCGTAAGCGACTCTCTTCTAAATAATAAAATGGTTTTAATTCACGAAGAGAAAAAAAACAAGGAAAGGAAAGAACTCAGTTAAAACATTCATATGTATTTTCCAATTACGTATTCGAACAAACAGACGACATCGTTATCGTTTGCGTACATTCAGTAAACCAATGACAAACTAGTTACAATTCAGCTATTTCTTTTTTTCTTTTTTTCTTCTTGTCTTCACTCCACAACCTTCATTAAATATCAGAGACGATGTTGTAAATATG
>NC_142929.1:77104656-77107156 GCF_046866305.1 Octopus bimaculoides | reverse complement strand
CACAATGTGAAATATATATTTGCCTATATTTAGGCTTATGTTGCTGATATATATATATATATATGTGTGTGTGTGTGTGTGTGTGTGTGTGTGTGTGTGTGTGTGTGTGTGTGTGTGTGTGTGTATGCATATATGTATATATGTATATGTATATGTTAATATATGTATATATATATAAATATATATATATATATATATATATATATATATATATATATATATATATACATACATACATATATGTATGTATATGTATACACATGTATATGTATATATATATATATAGAGAGAGAGAGAGAGAGAGAGAGAGAAAGAAAGAAAGAAAGAAAGAAAGAAAGAAAGAAAGGAAGGAAGAAAAAAGAAAGAAAAAAAGAAAGAAAGAAAGAAAGAAAGAAAGAAAGAAAGAAAGAAAGAAAGAAAGAAAGAAAGGGGGAGGGAAAGACTGAGAGATATAGATAAATACATATATATTCGTATATATGGCTGTGCGTATGAGTGTTTAAAAGTGACATAGAAACCACCAATGACAAATTAACTATTTATAGTCATAGTTTTATAATTACAGTTTATCATTATTGAGTGTTTGAGAGCTTTGCCGAAGGAAAAAAAGTAAGATATTTGTCTCCAGAGAAATACATGTTAACTGGCAGACACACTTGAGGTATGGTAAGTGTTACTTGTTATAATGTATCAGAAAAATGGGAAAATGAATGTTTTAAGTTAATTACTAGCTACCTGTATATATATATATATATAAATATATATATATATATATATATATATATATATATATATATATATATATATATATATATATATATATACACACATAGATACATATATACACACATACATATATCCAGATACAGATATAGATATGTATACATATATGTGTATTTTTATTGTTGCTGTGTGTGTGTATACATATACATATGATAATATAGGAATATATTAATGTATGGATGTGCGTATATTGTGTGTATATGTGTATGCATGTCGGCATCTGGGTTTGTATGTATTTTTTATGAACGTATTTTAAAAATTTCATTGAACATATTCATTACTTACACGGTTAACGGGAATTGGATACACACGTGAGCGCTATATTTCTACCTTTAACTGCAATTATAGATATATTACATATTATATATATAGCCCACCCTACCCACACCAAGCTCTCCATCTCTTATTCCCAATTCCTCCGTCTGCGCAGGCTCTGCAGTGGCAAACATGACTATGAGACTCAGTCTCAACTCATGGCTTGCCACTTAATCCTAAGTGGATATCCCCTAACCGCTATCCATACTGCCCTTGCCAGGGCACGTTCTGTGGACCGTGCCTCTGCTCTTTCTCCCCCTCCCCACCCGTACTACCATTGCCCGTTTTCCGTTCCCCTAGCCTACCACCCCTTCACCTTACCCCTCCTACGCACGATTCGCTGAGCCTTCCGGCGACTCCAGTCCGACCCCGCCACCTCACACATCTTCCCCAACCTACCCCTTCCCTCTTTCAAACGAGCCCATAACCTGCATGACCTCCTGGTTCATAGTTTCTTCCCTAACGCCACCTCCCAACCAGGTTCGTTCCCCTACTCCTGCTCATGTTATCACACCTGCCCCTACCTCTCCGACACCATAACCTTCACAGGCACCCATCATCGTCCCTATCACGTCACTGACTCCTTTACCTGCACTTCTAGTAATGTCATTTACTGCACCTCCTACCCTTTCTATTCTTCTTTGTACATCGGTCAAACGCGACGCCGCTTGGCTGACCGGTTCGCAGAGCACCTCCGAGACATCAGACTCGGCAATGACTCTCCAGTTTCGAGCCATTTCCTCTCTACTGGTCATTCACTGCAGCATCTGTCTGTGTTCGGACTGTCTTTGCACAGTGACATCCGGACTCCCGCCTACACCATGAACAAGAATTAATCTCTTTTTGCTCCTTTGCACCATATGGACTCAATTCCCCTCCTCTCTTCATCTGACTCCTACCTTTTCTCTTCATTGATACCACCCTACACCACTCCACACTGACACTAGCACTGACCACTTCCCAGCCCCCACACCACCCCATCATCCACACACCCACACACAATCTTCAATAGCGTCACCACATGTACTACCATGTGAGCAGTCACACATACTGTGTAACTCAGTACACACACCACCCACCATCGTGCACACTCCCACACACACACAAGCGCATAATACCTGAACACAGGCTATATATACATACACACGCAACACGCATTAACACATGCTACATACATAGACAGAGATAATTTACGCCCACATATATATATATATATTTATATATATACCATACACATGCACACTGCTTAGTCACACACACACATGTACATACACCACGTGAAAAAGCACACCTCAACTGCTACACAAAACACACACACATGTTACAAACGCACACATTTACACACGCACACACACACTACAGACGCACACACTCACACACGTCAATGTCACTAGCCCCTATT
>NC_142929.1:77092156-77099656 GCF_046866305.1 Octopus bimaculoides | reverse complement strand
AGAATTCAAAAATAATGTCATATTATCTGTATCACCCACAGTTTCTCTGTTCCACGATATCTTTCTCAGTTCCTGTTACGTGAGCTAAACAGTTAAGCTGTTGAAATGTGAAGTTAACGGTATAAGAAATACTCCCAATTTAAATGTTTATCAATAGAATTAACCTGATGAAATCATAAATCTAGCTATTTGAGTCAATGTGTCACCGAAGCTTGGCAACACTAAGTCGATGAGTCACGGATGCATTGTCAGTATTGTGCTTGAAGTGTACAAGGCCTTGGGGTGCAATATGAGCCTAAAAATCCACTTCTTGGACTCTCACTTGGACATTTTCCCTGCTAATCTTGGGGCTGTCAGTGACGAGCACGGCGAGAGTTTTCACCAGGACATTCTGAACACGGAGACCCGGTACCAGGGAAAGTGGAGCTCTTCTATGTTGGCTGATTATTGTTGGTCACAAAAAAGGGACATTCCAGAAGCAAAAATACAGTCGAAAATCATACGCCTCTACGTTTTAAAGGTAAGTTTCCTTGTAATATCAGCCTGATTTTTGAATTCATGATATCCAGTTGTTTAACAATTTATATATGCTATCACAGGAAAATCTAAGACTTGTAGAAAAAATCTGAAAACACAATTTGAATTCTAAAGATAAAATGCTATTAAGTTCACCTACTTTTGTTTGTGGGACAGAATTTTTCATTAATTTTGTTGATCAATTATAATTGTCAGCCTTATTTCTGCATTAATATAGTACATTTGTGTAATTTAATTATTCTGTCATATAAAAACCATGTTTGATAGTAAATTCTAAAAATAGATTCGAAATCTGCGTTAAAGGTATTATAAAGTTCACCTTCTTTAGTTAAAAAGACAGCAAAATGTTCGAATTTTGTTGATCAGTGTTATTTGTTTAAACAGGCAGAGGTTACTAAATAACTCAATGGCCGATCGTTTCGTGAGTGGCAATTATTAAGCCTCCCTCTTTCCCTCTCATTCTCTCCCTCCCTCACTCTTTCTCTCTCTCTCTCTCTCTCTCTCTCCCTCTCTCTCTCTCTCTTTATCTATCTATCTATCTATCTATCTATCTATCTATCTATCTATCTATATGTATGTATGTATGCATATATATATATATATATATATATATATATATATATATATATATATATATATATATATATATATATATATATATAAACAAATAGTAAATGAGTATATGCATATATACGTACAGGTATGTGCAAACCGACATCCACCTGTATGTATAGGTGCATATCTGGGTACAGGACATTGCAAACAAACGTAGACGAGAAAACACACAAGCCACATAGAGAACATTCTACTTCATCAGCTACCCACGTTTTAACACCGGCGTTTGGACAAGCTTGGGCAGGACGCATCGTTAAAACGGCTCATCCCATGGACCACAGATTAAATTTGTATACGCAAATTAAATCTTGCCATGGAGGAATGTAGTGGCGGACAAAAAACAAGACAGGAAAACAAACAGAAAAGGCTTTACGGCCAGACGAGAAAAATTATGTGTGTATGAACGCTGTGAAGCACGAACTTGAAAGGGACGAAGTGGTTCGTGTGTTTGCTCGGCGATAGCCAAGGAAGAAAAGGATTATTGACCGGAAGCATGTGACCATGCCGGTGTAAAGGGAAGAGAGAGAGTGGTAGAGGGAGAAACAAAGGGAGGAAGTAGAAGAATAGGTGAGCAACGAGAGGAAAAGAGAAAGAGAGGAAATACAAGGGGGAAAAAAGAGATACGTAGTAGTAACAGAGGAAGAACGAGAGGGGTAAAGCGAGATACGTAGTAGTAAAGAGGAAGAACGAGAAGGGGAAAAAAGATAGAGGAAGAGAAAGAGAAAGAGTAGCGTCGGAAGATATAAGTTTAACGAAAACTACTTACAGTTGGAGACGCTGCGTTCAGTCATGTAAAAACAAATAGTAAATGAGTATATGCATATATACGTACAGGTATGTGCATACCGACATCTACCTGTATGTATAGGTGCATATCTGGGTACAGGACATTGCAAACAAACGTAGACGAGAAAACACATACATACATACATACATATACTTGTGAATCCTTTTATAACCTGTACGATCTAATTCTAATTATTTCAAAATTTTGTTATCCACATTTTTGTTATACTAATTTATTTTCTTTTTAACTCTTTCTACCGACCCATCTTTGCTTTTCCCTTCTTTCACTCTATCTCTCCCTCTCAAACACATACCCACAGTACACACACACACACACACACACACATATATATATTATTGGAAAACTCTTTAATTTATCATTCAACGCTTTCAATTCAATTATTGTTAAAGTACTGATAAATGAAAATAAATCATTTTAATTCTTCCATCGTTATTCCCGTTCTATATTTTTCCTTAATGTTAAAAAGGAAGTGAATTGTTTTGATTTTTTTTTTCCATTTTTAAAAACGATTATGCTTATAAGTTTTATGCTGATGATTGAATAATTAAAACTTGATTTATAGTCATCAAACTGTAAATGTGTGAATATATATATACATACATATATATATATATATATACATACATATATATATATATATATATATATATATATATATATATATATATATATATATATATATATACATATATGGTTGTGTGTGTGCGTGTGTGTATGTATGTATATATATATATACATATATACACACACACACAGGCAGACAGACAGACAAACAGATAAGCAGACAGACGATAGATAGATAGATACATACATACATACATACATACATACATACATACATACATACATACATACATAGACATATAAGAGTGTGTATTAGTTGCATTTTATATGGTTTATTTCGGTGATTGAAATTTTTCATGATGTTCACATTGTTCATGGGAGTTACTGCATTGGAAAAATTTGGTACTGCAAAATAGCTTGCCTGAAGCGAATTCATGATCAAGAGAAAATACCTCCTTACTATCAACGTTTTGCCTATTTTTTTTTTTTTTTGAGATAAAAAGTAAAGTTTTTTTTACCTTTTCTTATTTATAGAAAATAGAAGATTATATTACAGAATTTTCTTGTGCTTCTTTTTGAATTTAATTTGCCTATTTTAAAATATTAATTTTTGAGCTAACTTATATCCATCCACTGCCGTATTTAAAATGTTTCATAGTAAAAACTTATGAAAACCACTTGCTTAAACCTTTGTGCAGATTCTTGAGAATATTAGCCGGATCATTTGCTACATTTTTCATATATAGTATAGTACGATTAGGTTTCACGTACAGTTGAAATGTACCCTTATTTACGTCGAAAATCATTCCAAAACACTACTTATTGTATAGTTTTGTCAATTACTTCTTAAATCTATCAATACTTTGGCCGTTCAATTTCTTAGAAACTGAAAGACCATCATCTCTGTGAATTTCTCCATAGACTGAAAGAAATTCCTAGAATAGATGTAGTTGTGTAGATGTTGCGTCAGTCATACTCACATCAAAAACGTGTATGTTATATGACTTTATCTAAATACTACTATCATAGACATGAATAGATTTCCTTTCGTGCATTATAATTTGTATTTCCTTATCTATAATAACTGTAAAATTTCATGAAATGAAGATCTATCAATAAGACTTGCTTTGTTATTTACGAATAGTAATTCACTATGTAAAATAATGTGAAAGCAAACAAAAAAATCTTTTATCTCCGATAGATGAAAATCAACTAATTACAAATCAGCCGTTTTTCCACAGAGTCAGCCAAGTACATTTTTACCTCCGCCAAGGAAGGAGGTTATGTTTTCATCGGCGTTGGCTTGTCCGTCTGTCCGTCTGTGTGCAAAATAACTCAAAATGTTGTGAACGGTATTTGATGAAACTTGCAGGAAAAGTTGGTAATGACACAAGGAACAGATAATGAAATTTTGGTAGTGATCCGGGAATTTTTATGGATTCTTGAAAGATTTTTCATTTGTTATATTTACTTTACATGAAGTATTACAATATTACGTTCTTTGATCATCTCCCTTGAAAACACGTTCATCGTTTCCACGTAACCTATGGTGGGGTTGCTGTTTCCAAAGTTTATTTTTGTTTCTCTATTAGTAATTTTACTCACGTATCTACTTTAAAATGAGCTGCTTGACGGAGGTCTGCGCTCTCCGAGTGCTTTTCTAGTCTTATATTTCTATCGATTCTGGATCTAATACAGTTTTGCTTATTCTACCAAGTTCTTTGTTCGTATGTTTAATAAGACGGATGTTGGGATTACTCATAAAATTAGGTTTATTATCCTTAATAGTAACATTTACCTTTTTAAATCCAGGATTTGTCATCATTGAGACTAGAGACTTTAAGTTTGGGTCCCTTATTTATCCGGCATTTTCTTATACTTGATGCTAAGATATCTTTCAACAAATCATTTTACACGTTGTACTTTTTTTCATAAACTTTCCTGGTTTTTATAAGCTTCGCAATCTTTCCCCAACTTACAAATATTCTTCAAATTCTAAGTGATTTCCGTCAAGAAGCGATTGGATTTGTTTTGTGTTTTTTCCTTCAGCTTTAAATCCTATGAAATTTTGAAAGTATCTCTCTCAAAGGTTTTAGTTGTTTATTCCCTGGTGGACATCTAGTTCTCAAATCCTAATTCAGTTCTTTAGTTCTGTCTATTTTATTAATTTTGTCAAAAGAGAATGCCTTCCTTTTCATTCTTTTCATTAGATCTTCCAGCCTATATATTTTTCATAAACTGCTTGTAAGGTTGACCTATATTCTTGGCTCATGTGCCAATCGGAAGTATGCTTATTACTTTAATTATGCTCTGAGGTAATAAAGATGAGTTTAATAAAAAAAAATATGGAATATAAAATCTAAAAAATATGGATATATAAATCTAGCTTTATAAGACGCTACAGTATGTTAAATTCAACTTACGTTGAAAGTCAACAAACAAAGTTTGCTTCAGAAGCTTTGAGATGTATTGAAAGATACAGATAAGGAAATAATTTTATTCTCAAATGCAGGATAATGCTAATAATATAGCATGAACAGGATAAACTATACATATTATGCAGAAAAATCTGTCGGCGGCCAGCTGAAGAGTGTCCTCATATTGGGTGGTATCTATCTTGTTCGATTCATTGTAGATTGACCAGATATTTCCCACTGTTATGTGGCCATGAAACGCGCGTAGTCTTTGTCCCACTTTCGTTTCTTAAACGTAACCGATTTTAATTCTTAGTCCAATATTTCATAGATTTTATGTATTATGAATTCTCCCTTGGACTTTTTAGATTTTTAAACTAGTTTTGTATAGTACACTTTTCTTGATGGTGTCTGATCTCCTTCTTCGTGCGAGTTGCACCATGGTGGTTCTTCTCTAAATTATTAAAATATTTTACAATATACAACTCAATTTGATAACATCAAATTGTCCTTCCTTGTAAGTTCGGATTTTGTAATTCCCTAACATTATATATATATATATATATATATATATATATACTTGAATGTTAGCCATCTGAAAATTCTCCAGTCTTTGCCTTTGATTTATTTAGCTGTATACTTGTATATATATATTCTGTATATCAAACCCAAGGAGTTTTATCTATTCATTTGCATCATTGTCTCCATACCTGCTCACTTGGATTGCCCTTATAGCCACTCTTTACCCCCGTTGACTTGGTCCTCGGTTAAGATTTCGGAGTGTAAGTTCAAATCTTTTGAACGCTAAAAGTGTTTTCTCTCCACCCCATTTGTTAACTATATATATACGTGTGTGTGTATGTGTGTGTGTGTGTGTGTGTGTGTGTGTGTGTGTGTGTGTGTGTGTGTGTGTGTGTGTGTGTGTGTGTGTGTGTGTGTGTGTGTGTATGTGTGTGTGTGTGTACATACACACGTTTGCAGTGTTAGCCTGTTAAGTTTTGTTTTAATGTTCTTATTGGCGAGAAAGAAGACCTGAAAAGATGATCTAATGTATACAAGGAGAATACAATATTTAATAATGTTAAAACATGCAATGATAAACCTAAGAAATGAAACATTTTGATAAGATTCAGTAATCTTGGAATTTCTTCAAAACCATTCTCAACGGCAAGACTTGAAGTCCGAATTTCAACTCAGCATATTGGAACACCTTTGAATCCATTTTAATCTGGTGTCTACAGTAAATGCAATAGAAAAATAATAGAATTACCTAAATGGTTCCGAACTACCTACAGCTTCTTGGTCATACTCAAAGCTATCATATTACATTAGATAAGAGCTATCATCCATTAGCATTTAGAGAACGTCAACTAACGGACTTCGTTCAGTTTTTATCGGAACACACGGTAAAACAAATAGCTCGTAAAACAAAATGATTTTGGAAATGTCCATACAATAGTAACTTTAAGTAGGACTGATGTATCTAAGTAATGTCCATGAATCATTGAGGTATTACTACTAGATAACGCCCCTGAATGCAGTTGGACGACTTAATAAAATATGAAATGAAAGTTTATTCGCTTGAAAACGAAACAGCTAAAAGCAAAGCTATGTAATATTTAAAAAGGGAGAAATATTCTGCATTGTTGACTGTCTTAGTTATAAATACAATAAAGCATATTTAGAATTAGAAAACGAACAACTCCCTATCACTCCCCAACTTTCGAAATACACAAATGTCATATCGATTATATAATGGCCACCAAAACAAAGCCAGTTCCTCTTTAAACAATGTCAGATTTATAAAGTTATTTCATCTTAACGTCAAAATGTAAGAATTTATTCTTGTTCTATATTGTTCTAATGATTGGACTTTCTGAGGTTGTCCATCAAACTAGAGAACTTGCTTCTTTAGGTTTCTTTATGTATTTGAGAGAAGAGACAGAATCCAGCCTCTTCCTGCATTCTTCCTGAATAGCAAATGTTTTTCAGCAATAACGTATCTATTAATTTTCAATACGTTATGGTTGATTCGAAGGCGAATATCTGATCGTTGTTGCTTTCCGTCTTCGGAGAAAGCCTCCGATGTGTTTTCACAACATGCAATTCACCTGTATAAGGGGGCATTGAGACACGGCAGTGTTTTGACCTTAATGTGTGTTTCCTTAGTCAAAGCCTTCCCGACCAGACCGATGAATCTAACAAAAGCTTTCTTTCTGCAAATCAGCAAACAAATTATTTACTGGTGCGTGTTGATGTCTAACAAACTGATGATTATTCAGGGGGTACACGTAGAACAGCAAGAATCCAATGTTGGAATCTGCCAAAACATATTGAGAATGAATTAATACGTTACTGTTTGGATTCATGCTGTTCTGCGAATTACTAAATGTTTTCCTGTTTTCTTTTTTTCATTTTTCGCTTTTTTGTAAAATTGATTATAATCCCTACAGTTCGCTCATTCAACATGTCAACTTGGTGTAGCCTATGTAGGTTATGTCATCTTGCTAGTCTCCATTGGTTTGTATAATATGCAGTCATAATTTAATTCAATTCAGATGG
>NC_142929.1:77064656-77082156 GCF_046866305.1 Octopus bimaculoides | reverse complement strand
CCACTTTATGCAACGCATTACTTTTTCTTCTTTTTTTTAAGAGTCGAAAGTGCGATCTAGGAGATTTTGGCTGCTATTTCTAACTGATAAGGAAGTTACATAAAAACACTCGTTGATTCTAGGTATGGAAGTAATAATAAAATAATAAATGCTAATTCTAAGTTGTAAGTTATCAGATGTCCAATGTTCTAAAAAGATAAAAGCAATTTGTTCGATGCACCAAAAGATATCTTAAGTAGTTGGCTGTCACATAACAACATGACATGAATTTAGAGAGGACCATATTTATTACAAAATGAAAAAAGTGGTGTATTAGCATTCATTAACATATATTAGCATTTATTAACATACATTAGCGTTTACTGGATTAATAAAACCTATTTCAATTGCAACAGCTGATTCTACATAAAAAAGAAAGCAACATTAGCTATGCATGTATGGCTGTGTGGTTAATAACTTCGCATCATAAGCGGTTGGATTCGGGTTCTATTGCACTGTGACACCTCAAACAAATGTCTTTTACCATAGTCTTGAAAATCATCAATGTCTTGAAACACAGAGACTGTGTGAACGGGATCGCTTTATTTTGCTTGATTTAATATTGCCGCCTGGTTCTTTTTGAGGTGCCCTTAGTAAATTCCTTTCTGTTGCAAGTATTCTGCCTAGGTCTCCATTATGAGGACATATTTCTCCCATTCTTGCACCACTCTAGGAGATCATACCCTTCATGATATTCTTTTAATACAATTTTGTCCCAAACAAGGCTTGAGGCCACTGTAGCGTAAGTGACTACAAAGAAGGAAAAGAAGGGCTTACAAATTCAAAATATGTCAATTAACAGATAGCTTAAAGGACTGAATATCTTAGACCAGAGGAAAACAAGACGATAGTATTGAGTTTCTGAAAGCAACAGTTCGAGGAAAGGAGATATTAGAACAAAAGCATTTATGACTAACAAGAAGTTCGATAGAGGAAGGACACACTTGGAAAGAGTGGATGACAGGTTTAAATGTCTTGCTTAAAACATTAAAAAGAAAATTGATATAAGTAATTTGGAAATGTAGTCAATGCTGGTTAAAAGAAATATGTAAACAAACTACCGAATTTGCCGTGCAGTGGGTACAGTAAACTGAATTGGGACTTTAAGCAATAAATCGTCACCCCAGGAATCTAAATGTTACACCAAAACAAACTAGTTTGAAACAGCTATTCTATTCACCGGAGGGCAGATTCATAACATAAGGCGGCCAATTAGAAAATCCATTACAATGGCGGATAGATTTCTATGTGGTAACTGTTACGGCTCTCTACGTTCTGAGTTCAAATTCTGCTGAAGTCAAATAGACTTTCATCTTTTCAGGAGCGAGAGATAAACTACCATTACTGGAGTCAATTTTTTTTTTTACTTTCTCTCACTCTTTATTTTTCTCTGTCTGTCTTTGTCTTGAAAGAAATCAGTTGTGATATGATCAAGAAGGATATGGGCTCCACTAGGTCTCAAAATGCCCAAGATATTCTATATGTTAGCACGGTATCCTTGTAGCTCTATCAAGAAGATGAGAACTCAAGGCAAGATTCATAACTACAGAGAACAAAACGCGATCTTTTCTTTTTTCATAAGTCGGACGAAAAATATAATAGATATGACGCTTTTTAAAAAATATTTCCTTGACATGGATACGATCACACTTACCTATATCACGTTTGAGCACTTAGTTGAATTAAATGGACTGTGTCATTAAGAGTTGAGTATCTTCAGCAATAATTCCTAGTTATACTGCGAAAAGATATTGTAATATTAACGGCAGACATTTTGAACAAGGCTCGAAATTGGGAGTAGAAGTGTGAAAATTAACACGATATTACCACTATAGATAATGAAACACCTATACGCCACGAAAAAGAGATTATCGGTCACATACGTGTTCATGGCAAAACTATCATCACCAACCGCGTTGTGTTTTAATTAATTCAGGTTTACCTTTATAACGCTTTACATATTTAGATATATCGAATTCAGGTTTAGCTTAATATCTTCAGATATATCGAAATACCAAGGAATCAAGAGAGTTAACCCAACAATATTTTAGCGCTAGTTTTCTGTCTTCTCTAGCAGAAGATTTCTATGGAGAGAAAAAAAACGGAACGGAAAAAAGTCAAATTAAAAGCTAGGTAACAAGAAAAAACTTCCATTTACATAAAGAAATGTGTCTATTAACAATGGGAGAAACCATATCTCAAACTGCTTTGTTACAAGATATTCCTTCATTCATTTTTTTTTTTCATTTTTCGCTCTCTTCGATCATTTTTTTAATTCAAAATGGTAGCACTGCTTCTATTATTCTTATCTTGCTTTAATTCTCAGTTACAGTGTTTCTCATTACCTTTTTCACTTTTCCATTGCCTTTTATCACTTTCGAGTAATAATAATAATAATAATAATAATAATAATAATAATAATAATAATAATAATAATAAGAAGAAGAAGAAGAAGAAGAAGAAGAAGAAGAAGAAGAAGAAGAAGAAGAAGAAGAAGAAGAAGAAGAAGAAGAAGAAGAATGGCTTCAAATTTTGGCACAAAGGAGGCAATTTGGAGGAGAGGAGGCAGATCGATTACATCGACCTCATTACTTGTTTGGTACTTATTTTTACCGACCCCGAAAAGACAAAAGTAAAGCGTGCCTCGTTGGGATTTGTACTTAGAACGTAAAGAGCCGAAATAAAGGTTACTAAGCATTTTGTCCGACGCACTAAGGATTCTGCTAGGTCACCAACCTAAAGACAATAATACTAATTATTTACATTTGACGGATATTTGTCCTCATCTTGCTTGTTATCACAACGTTTCGGCTTATATACCCTCCAGCCTTCATCAGGTGTCTTGAGGAAATTTCGAACCTGGATTCTCGTTCCTAAGGTATTTTTCGATGTTATTATTATTATTATTATTGTTGTTGTTGTTGTTGTTATTCAGGTCCCTGTCTGGAATCGAACGATCTTAACCACTACGCCATATACCCGTGAGCAATCATGGAGTGAATTTTAGGGCTTATAAATCTAATATTCTCCAATCCTTCCTTAATACCGGTTCCCATATGCTATTCATATCTGCACTTGGTCTACTTAGGAGGTTGTTGTGTCCTAGCATATGTGCTGCTTCTTTTACTTTTCGTATTTTCCAGTGGTGTTCTCTGTCTATTATTTTAACTTCATCCCACAGGGGGAGGTGGTCTCCATTTTTCCATACATGATTAGCTATACCCGATTTATCAATATCTCCTCGTGTCACAGCTTTGCGATGTTCGTCTACACTTATTTTGAGGGGGTGGCATGCTTCGCCTTTGTATAACCTACCACAGCTGCATAGGATGGAGTACACGCAGTTTTTGATCATATTCTCTTCTATTGGTAGTTTTACTCGAAGAAGATATTTGCGAAGTGTTGTATCAATCTTGAATACTGTCCTGAGTGCGGGCTACTAACCCCAAGATTCCAAGTTCGATTCTAGGCAGTGACCAGCCGAAATGTTGTGTTAACAACAAACAAGATGAGGACAAATATCCGTCAAATATAAATAATGTACATAATTCCTCATATCTTAAATATAGAACTGGAATAACAGTAATAATAATAATAAATAATTTCAAATTTTTGCAACGCGGGAAGCTTGGGGGAGTGGATTAAGTCGATTGCATCGACCCCAGTGCTAACGATTCTGCACGCTAATGATTCTGCCAGCTCGCCGCCTCATTGATAGCAATAATAATAGCATCATCATCATCATCAACAACATCAACAACAACAACAATAATAATAATAATAATAATAATAATAATAATAATAATAATAATAATAATAATACTTCTTAAACATTCAGTTGAACAAAACTGTACAAATCCAAATATATGGTACCCTAGGCATAACACCTACATGAACTTCTAACTTGTTGTCTCTTGAGGTCTCTGGGTGAGACTTGGATCCAACTTGTACAAATGCAAAACAAAAGTCAAACATAAAATAATAATAATAAAATATTCAGACAAATACATAACAAAAACACCAGGACTTACAAATATATATAACATACAGAAAATTGCACTACTGGGCACTGCACACATCCTACGCAAAACACTTTCAATACAGTAACCATAAGAGCATCACAGCAAACCACAGCATATACCCAAGGCACACAGAGCTGCACTCGGTAGTGAAGTGAAAGCACGTTATAAAAATAAAACTACTGAACAATAATAATAATAATAATAATAATAATAATGAGAGAACAGCTCCGGGTTAAATAACACAAAGGACGTACACCAAGAAACTCTTTCCACAGAACGAATTTGATCCAACAACTTCGACGATACAGAAAGTAAACTTTGCAATAAATCTCAGGGAAATGTTCATTTTAAGCAAATCAACTTGAAAAAAAAATAGAGGAAAATTATTGTTAGATGAAGCATAGTTTCTTCTCTGCACCTCTCAGAATCACACGTGCGAAATGTCGAAATCAACATCAGAAACCTCGGGATAAATTCGCTATATGCACAGTAAGTACGTAAATTAATTAGTTACGTATACATCCAACTGTTTATACGTACATGCATACATGTTAATACTTATGCACCAGATAAATAATGGTAACACAATACACACAAACGCATACAAATGATGCATCTTAAACGAAACGAAACAAAATAACAATAAAACAACTTTACACTAACAAACACAAAAGATGCAAATAATCACTGAATTTAAATCACCACTAAACTGTCATGCCCGGAGATATATCTGCAAAAAAAAACAAAAATAGAAATAGAGGCGAATTTCGTTCTGTAAGCGGTATGCGATTACAATATGAGAAAAATAAAGCGGAAGTACGAGCTGACGTCAGAACACTAGTTTTCTGAAATAGTACAGAACTTAAACAAAAAGGTCCAGGTCAAAGCAGCGCATATACTCCACTTTGTAAAACGATTTAGGTTCTCCAAAGATAATAGCATGATTAAAATTAATCCAAAGAGTTTCTATAGGTATAGAAAAGGAGGAAAAGGAGACTACAAAATAAAGTGAGTGCATTAAGACAAGATCTGAGTAGAATAGAAGCCTGGAAAACAAACAAGTTAGGAAACACAAGATGCAAACCTTCCCTCGAGAAAAGATACTTAGTCAAAGAGAAAGGACTTGGGACAGTAATAGTATCAGGCAAGCTCTCCAGATATCAGAAAAGAATAGATCAGTATCAATAGAACAGATTATTTGAGACAGACCAGAGGAAATTTTATAACCAAATAAATAGTGGAGAACGAAGTACTGAAGATGAGAAATCTAATGCAGAGGAAGCTAGAAAGTTCTGGAGTAATATTTGGGATAAGCCAGTCAATTATAATGGAGATGCAGTATGGTTAAAGAAAGCGAGGGAAGAATTAGTGAGTGAGAAGCAGCCAGATCCAAGATTAGTACATTAATGAATAAAGTGTAAGGAAAAATACCGAATTGGAAGGGACCAGGACCAGATTTAGTTCAAGAATACTGGTTAAAGAAATTTAGTAGTTTACATGGGAGTCTGAGGGAACAACTTCAGGATTGCCTTAATGGGGAAATAATACCAGATTGGATGACTAGAGGGAGAACAATAATCATTATGAAAGATAAGAGCAAGAGTAATACAGCTAACAACTATAGACCAATTACTCGCTTACCATCAGTGTGGAAGCTGTTAACAGGAATGCTTTCAGAGAGCATTTACAAGCACCTTGACAACCAGAATTTACTGCAAGAAGAACAGAAAGGTTGTAGGAAGAAGGCTAGAGGAACGCATGATCTATTATATATAGACAAAGCTGTTCTAAATGAAGTAAAAGCTAAAAGGAGAAAAAAATTAACAATAGCATGGATAGACTATAGGAAAGCCTATGACATGATGTCACACTCATGGATAAGTAAATGTTTGAGTATATTCAGTATAGCAGACAACATAAGAGAATTTAATTAGCTGTAGCATGAATAAATTGAAAGTAGATCTCTTCTCAGGTAACACACTCTTAGGGAAAGTTAATATCAAAAGAGGTATTTTCCAGATGATCTCGTTGTCCCCTTTAATATTTGTTTTATGCTTGATCCCGCTCAGTTTAGTATTAAGGAAGGCAAACGTAGGGTATCAGTTCAGAAATAGTAATGGAAAAATTAACAATTTGCTCTACATGGATGATCTGAAGCCTTTTAGCAAGAATGAAAAAGAAATACATTCCTTAATACAAACTGTGAGACTCTTCAGCAAAGATATAGGCATGGAATTTGGCATAGATAAGTGTGCAATATTAGTCATGAGAAAGGAACAGGTAATCAACAGCGAATGAATCCAATTACCACATGGCCAGACATTAAAATCATTGAAAGGAGGAGAGAGCTATGAGTATTAGTATTTCTGTACTAACTACCGAAATGAAAACGAAAATTGAGAAGGAGTACATCAAAAGGGTGAGGAAGCTAATGAAGTCAAAATTAAATGATCCAAATCTAGTGAACGCTGTAAATACTTGGGCAGTATCATTACTTAGATACGCGGCAGCTTTTGTAGATTCGGCAAAAACTAAATTAGCAAAGCTAGATAGAAGAACTAGGAAGGAATTCAATATAAATGGAGGACTCCACCCAAAGGCAAGAGTAGTAAGATTATACCTACCAAGAAAGGAAGGCGGAGGAGGGTTAATATCAGTAGAAGACTGTTAGCTAGAGTTAGCTAGAGTAGATATAGACTCCTATGTAGGTAATAGAGAAGAAAGTTTATTAAAAGCTGCTAGAGTCACAGCAAGACATAAGGAAACCAAAAAGACAAACGAAATTAAAAACCAGAAAAAAAGTACAGAAATTATCTGACTGGCAGAAGAAGGCGTTGCATGGTAGGTTCCTAAAGATAGTTTCAGCAAATAGTAGTAGTGAGACATGGTTATGGTTTCAGAAAGAAAAGTTGAAGACGAAGACAGAAAGTGTGTTAGTAGCTGCACAAGATCGAGCATTAAGGACTAATTGGATAAAAGCCAAGATAGACAAAAACTATGTACATTCCCAATGTAGATTATGCAAATCAAGAGAGGAAAGCGTAACTCATAAGTGAATGTAGCATGACAGAAAGAATACAAAGACATGACAATCTAGAGAGCGCAATCCACTGGGAGCTATGTAGAAAGCTAGGATTTGAACATAGTGATAAACGGTATGAACATGAATCTGGTAAAGTACTAGAAAGTAAGAAATACAAGATGTTGTGGGACTTTAACATTCAGACTGACGCAGTAATAGAAGCTAGAACGCCTGATTTGCTAGTAGTAGATAAAGAGAATAGAAAATGCCAGATAATTGACTTTACAGATCCAGATGATACAAAAATAAATATGAGAAGTATAGAAAAATAGCAAACTACCAGAACTTAGCAATTTAATTACAGAGACTATGAAAAGTGTGGGTAAAATGTATTCCAATAGTTATAGGTGCATTGGGAACTATTCTTAAAAATCTGAACAAATGGATAGAGGAAATAGGCATAAAACCCAGTTTAGTACAGCTCAAGAAAACAGTGTTATTAGGAACAATTAGAATAATTTGAAGGGTTCTTAGCACCTAAGGTTACTTGTTGTAACTCAATAGGATGGTTCTTGGCATCTAAGGCTACTTGTTGTAGCCCGATTAAAAATAATAATAATAATAATAATAATAATAATAATAATAATAATAATAATAATAATAATAATAATGCCACATGAGTAGAAGGGTTGCAAGCAGAAGTGCAGAGGTACCAAGGATCAACTCCTGATAGACAAAACTGTACTTAGAGACTGCAAGAGGAGGAAAAGTAACTTAGCCATGTCATGAATCGACTATCATAAGGCGTACGATATGATTCCACATTCTTGAATTATGGAGTGTATGAACCTATTTGGTATTGCATCGAATATTAAGCGATTACTTGAAAAAAGTATGGCGAATTGGAGGACGGACCTGACAGCATATAGAAGAAATTTAAGGACAATAGAAATCAGGAGAGGCATCTTCCAAGGGGACTGCCTGTCCCCAGTGATCTTTGTACTGTGCTTGATACCACTAACACTGATTTTGAGGAAAGCAAAGGCTGGGTATGTATTCAAGAGTCGCCAACAAAAAGTCAACCATTTGTTATTCATAGATGACCTCAAACTTTATGGTGAGGATGAAGCCCAAGTCAGTTCCCTCGTTGATATGGTGTATATCTTCAGTGCTGATATTGGAAAGAGGTTCGGACTGAGAAAGTGTAGTGTTTTAGTCTTGAAGAGAGGCAAAATCAAATGTATGGACGGGCTAACGATACCGTCGGGGGAGGTTCTGAAGCAGATAGAAGAGACGGGCTATAAGTACTTGGGGATTTGGGAAATGGATAAATTGATGGAGAAAGAAATGACAGAAAAACTTAAGGTGGAGTACTTGCGCAGACTGAGACGGATCCTAAAGTCGAAATTAAATGGACGGAAGAAGCTATCAACACCTGGGCAGTTTCACTCCTTAGGTATGGAGCAGGGGTAATCGCATGGACAGTAGACGAACTAAACAGCTTAGACAGAAAGACAAGGAAGTTGCAAACTAGATATGGGATACTCCACCCAAAAAGTGACACAGACAGATTTATGTACTAAGAAAGAGAGAGGGAAGAGGACTTATTGGACGAGAACACAGCATTATATCAGAAGAGGTGGAAGAGGACTTTTTGGATGCGAACACATCATTAGATCAGAAGAAAACAACATAGCATGGTACGTAAAAAATGCCACAGAACCGCTATTATTAGAAGTAAGAAGGTCAGGCTTGTGTAGGATGAAAGATTGCAAAGATAAAGCACTATACAAGAAATTGAAAACGAATGAAACTGAAAATAGGTGGGTAAAGAAAAGAATGCATGGTCAATATCATAGGGATGTTGAAGATAAGACAGACAGAGGAAAAAGATGGCTGTGGATAACTAAAAGTGATTTAAAACCGGAAACGGAGGCTCTAATCTGTGCTGCCCAAGAGCAAGCACTAAGAACAAACTACATAAAATACAGAATAGACAACACAGCAGAAAGTGATAAATGGAGAATTTGTGGAGAAAACGGTAAAACTGTTTGGCATATTACCAGCCAGTGTACGCCACTAGCCCAGAAGGAATTACTCCGAGGTTGACTTTGCCGTTCATCTTTTCGGGGTCGATAAATTAAGTACCAGTTACGCACTGGGGTCGATGTAATCGACTTAATCTTCTTGTCTGTTTTTGTTTGTCTCCTCTATGTTTAGCGCCTTGTGGGCAATAAAGAAATATGGAATGTAAGAGACGACACGACAATATAGCCAGGCTTGTCCATTGGACACTTTGCAACAAGTATGGGCTTGACTGAGCAAAAAATTGGTAAGACCACAAACCTGAAGGCATCGTTGAAGGGATTTTATGATTTAGTACGACCATGAGATAGAGAATAGGAAGCCGGATATAGTCTTAATTGAGAAAGAAAACAAACTATGCTGGATCATAGATATAGTATGCCCAGCTGACAACAAGGTATGCGATAAGGAAGAAAGAAAACACGAGAGATATGATAGGTTAGCTTGGAAAGTTAAGCAGTTATGGTCGATGAAAAAGGTAGCAGTAGTACCAATAATCGTTGGAGCCCTGAGAACAGTGAGCAAAAATCTCGAGAAGTACGTGGAACAAATAGGGGCTGCAATAAGGGTGGAGCACTTGCAGAAAACAGCACTGCTTGGAACCGCCCGAATACTCCGCAAGGTGCTCGAAAAATAAGTGTTACCTTAGTTCACTGGTAGTGAACAGCTGACAGTGTAATACATCTCCAGCGTTAGAAGCTGTGCAAAGTGGAGGAGGAGGAGGAGGAGGAGGAGGAGGAGGAGGAGGAGAAGAAGAAGAAGAAGAAGAAGAAGAAGAAGAAGAAGAAGTAGAAGAAGAAGAAGAAGAAGAACTGGGTCCCACTTGCAAGGTCCAGTGCTGTTTATCTTGATATGAGATACCATGTCGCGTAAATATGGTTGTAATGCATGTGCCTGGTGTACCCTTATCAGACGGGTAGTCATGATGGGTATATTGGGCTTCGTATATTTTACACCAGTGTCACTTTGATGGTATGCACTGCTCTCTCACTCAATAATAATTCTATGTTGGTTGTCATAGATTATCTTTTATAACCGCTAAGTGCTTTTGTATTTGTATGTGAGTACGTTTGTATATGACTGTGCTTTCTGTGTTCATATATGCGTGTACTTTTATGTGTACTGATGTGTACAAGTTTGTGTATTTGTATGAGTACAGGTGTGTGTGGATATATAAGAGTATAATTATAATTATGTATATGTGGGTGGGTATATATGAGTTTGTATATGAATTTGTGAGTACGCTCGGAAGTATATAAATATGTGTTTGTGTGAGTGCGTGTATCTGTACTCAGTATATATGCATCCATACAAGCGTGTACATGTATACACACACGCACACCAACTTAAATATATAAGTACAGACGTATTCATGCATGTTCGTATATTTTTGCATGTGTTCTTATTAGTGTATATAAATGTGTGTGTATGTGTGTGTGTGCGCGCATGCGTGTGTGCAAACGGCAACATCCGACTTCTTCGTAATAAAGAATGCTATCCACTTTCATGCGTTTCCTGTTTAAGAATGTTTTTAACCAATGTTATCTTTACGATAATTCACTGCATCTAAAATAATATATATATATATATTTATTTATTTATTTATTTATTTATTTATTTATTTATGGGTTTCAGCCAAGTGGCTGTGGTCATGCTGGCGCACCACCGTGATTTTCTGTCTTTATGCTTTGCTCTCTTCACGTTCCTTGCATGGCTCTTCTCCTGCACCTGATATAGTCCAATCAAGAGTTTTGATGGCACATCTGGTGTATAAGAGAATTTGACATCGCTGCCCTAAACTGTGTCTCATTTCGAGCCATTGGTTTGTCTGGTATCGTGGAGAGGAAAGCGTCGAGTTTTGTCTTGAAGACCTCCACATCCGTGTCTTGCAGGTCTCTCAAATGTTTTGGCAGGGCATTAAAGAGCTGAGATCCTCTGAAACTGAGGCTGTTGCAGTACCTTGTTTTTATGTGAGATGCAGTGGACGGTACCCTTGGTACCATGCAGTGGCGACCTGTGCAGGCATTCTTGTAGTACTTGATGCCAAAGTTTGGTACCAGTCCTTCCAGTATTTTCCATATGTATATTATTACATATCTCTCCCGCCTGCACTCCAGGGAGTAGAGACCTAGTGCCTTCAGTCACTCCCTGTAGTTCATCTGTTGGACTGTGGCGATTTTTTTTGTATAGTGATGCTGAATTGCCTCGAGTTCTGCTGTCCGCTTGACACAACGCGGTGACCACAACTGAGAGTAATAGTCTAGGCGGCTCAGGACAAATGTCCTCCATAGAGTCAGCATGACTTTTTGATCCCTTGTACGGAATGTCCTCAGTATCCACCCCGCCAGCTGTTTGCACTTTGCTATCAGCTTGACAATGTGCATGTGAAATGATGCATCACTACACATGTTGATGCCCAGGTCTCTCACGGCTTGTGGTTCTGGGATTGCAGTACCTCCAGGTCCTGTGTATGCTAGTTGGGAGGCACCTGTGGCCTTGTAGCGCAGTACTTGAAATTTTTCCGCATTGAACTGCATATTGTTTTGCTCTGCCCACTCATATATTGCATTTAGGTCATTCTGTAGGCTTACAATATCATCAGGATTCTTTATTGCCTGAGATAGTTTTGTGTCATCAGCGTAGCTAGTGACAGTGGCTCTCCGAGTGACCGTGGGCATGTCCAGAAGGGCCACTATGAACAGTAGTGGCCCCAGGACAGTTCCTTGCGGAACACCGCTCAATATTTGTGTTTCCCTAGATAGTTCTCCATTGGTTGCAACTGTCTGACTTCTACCATTCAGGAAGTCAAGCAGCCATTCTCCTAATTTACCAGTTATGCCAAGGTTTCGCAGCTTGTGGCATATCAAGCCATGATCAACTTTGTCAAAGGCTTTTGCAAAGTCGAGATATATCACATCAACATTTGAACGGTCAAGTAGCTGCTTCAGGACCCAGTCATAATGCTGCAGGAGCTGCGTGAGGCAGCTTCTACCTGGACGGAAACCATGCTGGGTCTCATTCAGCAAGTCATTTTCTTCTAGGAACGCAATCAATCTCTTTCTGACAATTCGTTCCATGACTTTGCTAATATGTGAAGTCAGAGAGATGGGCCTGTAGTTCCCAGCCTCTGCTCTGCTTCCGCCTTTATGGATAGGACATATGGTGCCTTCCTTCAGCTTTTTGGGAAGTTTACCATTTGCAAGGAAACTCTGGAAGAGTATCCGGAGTGGTCCTGCTAATTCTTGTTTACACGACTTTAAGAGGACAGCCGGGAAATCATCGGGGCCAGTTGCCGAATTTAAGCTCATTTCATTTATGGCAGCTATTACATCTTCCTCTTCAATGTCAATGTAGGTAATGAATGCAGTCTTTTTCTGCTGAGTGCTATTGTCAAAGAAATCAGCTGGGTTCTTTATCTTCATGTGACTCAGAGGAGAAGTGAAGACACTCTTGAATTGTGCACTGAGCACTTCACTTATCCATGTGGGATCCGCAGTCAGTGAGCCATTAGGCAGGAATAGGGGTCCTATCTTATACTGTACCGTAGCAGTCTCTTTTGCAAATCTATAGAAAGCCTTGGGGTTTGTTTTTATGCTTTCTACTGCTCTCTTCTCCTTCTCTGCTCTCTCCTTTTCATGGGAGAGTTTAATCTTGTTTTCTATTTCTAACAGTGTTAGTTTTAATTTAGCCCTTTTCCTATCCCCCAGTTCTCTATTTAACTGGTTTGAGACCTTTGTTCTGTGTCTCATAAGGATTTTCCTGTCTCTAGGAATTCTATTGGCATGTTTGCTGGTCTTTCTATATGGCACTTATTTGGTTCATATGTCTTGTATAGTTGACATAAAATGACTTAGTTTGAGGTCATTGTCTTGTATAGAAAGGCTGTGATGCCAGTTTTGATTTCGAATCTCTCTGCGAATTGACTTCCAGTCCGCCCTGTGGAAATTCACTTATATATATTATAAGTGGAACTCCGTCGGCTGCGACGACGAGGGTTCAAGTTGATCCGATCAACGGAACAGCCTGCTCATGAAATTAACGTGCAAGTGGCTGAGCATTCCACACACACGTGTAACCTTAATGTAGTTCTGGGGAAAATTCAGCCTGACACAGAGTGTGACAAGGATGACCCTTTGAAATACAGGTACAATAGAAACAGGAAGAAAGAATGAGAGAAAGTTATGGTGAAAGACTACAGCAGGGTTTGCCACCACCCCCTGCCGGAGCCTCGTGGAGCTTTTAGGTGTTTTCGCTCAATAAACGCTCATAACGCCCGATCTGGGAATCGAAACCGCGATCCTACGACCGCGAGTCGGCTGCCCTAACCAGTGGGCCATTGAGCCTCCACACACACACACACACACACACACACACACCCACACACACACACACACATACATACAAACATATATATATATATATATATATATATATATATATATATAAATATATATATATATATATATATATATATGCTGAGACCCTTTTCGGTCATGTCTGACCATGGAATTGCAACTAGAAAGTTACCCTCCCAGGCACAAGTCCGGGCAATGTTGTTTATGGAAGACCAGCAGTCGCCCATGCACACCGGCCTCCCCTCTCCACGCCACCGATGTTATCCAAGGGAAAGGCAAAGGTTGATACAGCTTGGCACCTGTGACGTTGCAACTCATTTCTACAGCTGAGTGAACTGGAGCAACGTGAAATGTCTTGCTCAAGAACACAACACGCAGCCCGGTCCGGGATTCGAACTCACAACCTCGCGATCGTAAGCTCGACGCTCTAACCACTGAGCCATGCGCCATCATATACATGTATTAATATATATATATATATATATATATATATATATATATATATATATATATATATATATATATATATATATATATATATATATATATATATATATATATATATATATATATATATATATATATATATATATATATATGCGTGTGTGTGTGTCTGTATATATTTATATATATATATATATATATATTTAAAAGAAAGAGAAGAGATAAAGAGACCAATGGCATAAGTAAATTTATATTTTATGTAGAATGTCTTACAGCTGTTTCAGGGAATATTCAATGTATCCCTTCATCGGAGACGGTTATAGTAGAATTTAACGATTATTACATCTGTATGAAACATGGATATTTACTGTTGGAATGGAAATATACTCCAAGTACTTTTTTTTCTTTGTTTTTTTCTTCTCCGCATCGCTCTCATTTCTTACTGCAAATCTCCTCATACAGATGTAATAATCTTTATCTTCTACTATTACCGTCTCCGATGAAGGGATACATTGAATTTTCCCTGAAACAGCTGTAAGACATTCTACATAAATTATAAATTTACTTATGCCATTGGTCTCTTTATCTCTTTCTTTTTTATATATACACACGCTAATTCACGACTCATGTTATATTTCCCTTTCATGTTGCAACCACATCTGGGGCAAAACTAGTCGGTATACAGCACTTACTCGGTATTACCTGTATCATTAGGGTCTGGTTGACTCCATTACCCTTCATAACCTTTATATATATATATATATATATATATATATATATATATGCATGTATTGTTCTTTGGTACATTATCGTTAAATCAACCAAAAGATGCAATCGAGCAGGAACATATGCTATCATAATAAAATATTAAGTAAGCAAACTGTGGAAATTGGAGGAAATATATAAGCATTACATTCAGTAGACACCGTTGAAATAAGAAATAATCTATCTATCTATCTATCTATCTATCTATCTATCTATCTATCTATCTATCTATCTATCTACCTATCTATCTACCTATCTATCTATCTATCTTTCTATCTATCTCTCTATCTCTCTATCTATCTATCAAACTATCTATCTATCCATCCATCCATCCATCTCTTTCTTTCACTCTCTTTCTCTCTTTCTCTCTCTCTCTCTCTCTCTCTCTCTCTCTCTCTCTCTCTCTATATATATATATATATATATATATATATATATATATATATATATATATATGCATATGCATATATATATATATATGCATATATATTGTGTGTGTGCGCGCGCACGTGTGAGTGTCTGTGTGTGCGCGCGCACGTGTGAGTGTCTGTGTGTGCGTGTGAGTGTCTGTGTGTGTGTGTGTGTGTGTGTGTGTGTGTGTGTGTGTGTGTGTGTGTGAGTGTGTGGTAAGTAGCTTGCTTACCAGCCATATGGTTTCGGGTTCAGACCCACTGCATAACACCTTGGGCAAGTACCTTGTACTATAGCCTCAGCCCAATCAAAACCTTGTGAGTCGATTTGGTAGACGGAAACTGAAAGAAGCCCGTCATTCATATATATATATGTGTGTGTGAGTGTGTGTTTGTGTTTGTCCCCCACCATCGCTTGACAACCGATGGTGATGTTTAAATCCCGTAACTTAGCAGTTCGGCAAAAGATACCGATACAATAAGTACTAGGCTTACAAAGTCCTGGGGTCGATTTGACCGACCAAAGGTGGTGCTCCAGCATGGCCGCAGTCAAATAACTGAAACAAATAAAAGAATGTATATATAAATAAATAAATATATATATATATATATATATATATATATATATATATATACATGGTCACACACATATATTACTTTTAAAGGTTTTCCTTTCTCGCTCTCTCACACACTCACTCACACTCTCTCCACTCTCTCCTCTCTCCCCTTCTTTCTCTCTCTCTTTTCTCTCTCTCTCTCTCTCTCTCTCTCTCTCTCTTCATATATGTTTGCATCTCTGTATGTCTGTATACATATATATATATGTGTGTGTGTGTGTGTGTGGGTGTACGTACACATATGTATACGTACATTTACATCTACATATAGGTCTCTAAATAGGCGGTATACTTCAAAGAAAACATCATCATTATGCGATGATATCAACGAAGACATACAACCACAATCACAACCAAAAACTACTTACCGGTAAGTATATACAAGCAGGTACTGCTATATTCCAATAGCTTATGCGACCATTCACACAGAAGCCATTGAAAGGCAGCTGTTAGAAAAGGATCAACTGGAAAACGTTATATATTTAGTCTTCGAAGTCTTCATACAATAAAAGTACATTGATATATCTCCGTTACTGTTGTTGGCCACACTTACATGTCGTCACCTTGCATTCTTGTCGGTTTTATTTTAATTTCTGCCGACTATATAAAATAGGTGAAATAAATATATAATAATGGTTGAGCAAACTTTGTATCATTATTCCTTTACCTCTCTCTCTTTCTTTCTTTCACACACACACACGCACACCCTTTCTCTCGCTTTTTCTCTCTCTCTCTCTCTTTCTCTCTTTCTTTCACTCTCTCTCTCTCTCTCTCTCTCTCTTTCTCTGTCTCTCACATTCTCTCTCTGTTTTCTCTCTTTCACTCTCTTTTGCTCCTTCTTTCTCTACCTGTCATTCTCTCTCTCTTTCTCTCTCACGCACACACTCTCTCTCTTACTCTCTCTCTCTCTCTCTCTCTCTCTCTCTCTCTCTCTCTCTCTCTTGCCTGTCACCTGTAGTAGAACTTTTCTTTGTATGATGAGAAATCTTCAACGTTATTTCGATCCTTCTTGAGATTCCACACCAAAAGCATTGGCACAACCATGACTACTTATATTTCAAAATATAAATACCGTTGATAGTTCTGATGTGGTGGATCTTATTCTAGTCTTTTCGCTATTTTCTTATTGTTGTTTATTTCAATTTTTCTCTGTAGTATTTATTCTTTCGTTTATAACCACACCGCTCTCTTCTCCCATGGAGTGTCGAGTTATCCTCTTCAACAATTTCCACCTTTCAGTTCGCTGTAGAGCACTATCAGAGTGATCTTTGTATCCTCTATAAGAACCACGTCTCGCATCATGGAAATATTATTCCTAAAGGATAGACTCAACATTAATCAAATTTAGACCTGCAGGACTTCTTGGTACGAGGTGTGGTTTCACCAAATATCTGTGGTTATTTATTAAATCTAACTATTACAGGAATTATGTTTCCTCAATGCTCATTGCACATGACCAGTTTTTCTCGTTTTTTTTCACTTTCAGACAAACAGCAAAGTTCGAAATATTAGATCCTACATTCTTCGTGGAAATTAAACTTATCAAATTTCCTGTCGAACACTCTCATGAATATACAACCTAAATTCTTTATCATTTTCAGTTCTTCGATAGAGAAAACATAATCATCCAAAACTCAAAAAAAATAATCCTCAGCCCAATTATGAAGTGACTAAAAGAGACACAACAAGGTAGAAATACCACAGTATCTCGAAATCTTCTTATATCAATGAATCGAGTGTC
>NC_142929.1:77049656-77059656 GCF_046866305.1 Octopus bimaculoides | reverse complement strand
GCTTCCAATAATATCATATTTCCAGTAAATGTTAGTTTCCGAATCAATGTTACCAATTATTCTGATATTCGAATATTCCAATATTCGATATTCCAATATTCCATTTCCAATCTTTGTTGTTTCGGCTGTCCATATTTCAAGAAGGAATTCTTTTTTCATTCAGGACTGCGTGAACAGGGGAAACATGAAGAGATTTTAAGAACTGGTGGGCTAAGGGAATGTTTGCCTTTTCAGTTCTTTTGAAATGTTTGTTGTTGTCTTTGCTACAATTTTTAGTTACGTTACTCAGATTTGTGTGGAAGAAAGGGTTTTTGAAGAAAAGTTTGAAAATGATAATCAGGTACTTTAAACTTCGACGTAATTAGAAGAACGTAGTTAGTGCTAGAGAACGTATAGCTGTTAAAGTATATATTTTACTTTGGTACATCTGTCTATTTGAGAATGTATGTATGCATATATATGCGTAACTATGAACAATTAAAATCAAGATGTACAAGGATTTAAAAAATACGGTATTACTTTAACGCTTTAATAGAAAGCGAAAGTGTCATAACGTTTCGGGTGTTAGTCCTTGATTAAAATTAAGAGAGAAGAATAGAGGAAAAGAAAAAAGGCGAGCAGTTTCGGGATTGCGGTTGCAGCTTTCTTCTTTAACATAACAATATCCCACAATGCATTGATACCAACCTTTGGGATACCAGAATTGATACCAGCCTTTGGGATACTTGATCAGACTTTCGATAAAATCCGCGTCATAGACATTAAAACACTGAGAATCCTGTTTTTAACTAAAAGTTTTCACAGAAACAGTGATATCGATAACCTCTATCTCAGAAGAAAAGAGGACTTTAGATCAGTGCAGATAGACTTTGAGTGCTGCATGGTACCACTGAGACAGTATCTGCTAAACAGCGACAGCAAAAATGAATACATCAACCAAGTGCTTAAAAATGTAGAGAATAACATTTTCAAGGTCGGTAGTAAACTCCAAGAAACTTCCGACCCTCTCTCATGTGAGCCGGAAGTGCAAGATTAACGTACCTCAGCAAAGACTAAGAAGAGAAACACCTTGTTATCTGTAAACTTAGGGAGAATGATAACTTTAACATGAATTATAACTTTCCTTAGATTTTTTGCTGCTGCGTCATGTCACATCTTGAAAGTTATGATTTTGCGATTCAAGAGCTAGAGACAACTACGAAACATCTGATGAACAAAAGAGACAGTGAAGCTCTAAACCATGAGATTCAACCGGAAACATCTTTATGTCATATTTCTGTACACAATATTACACATGTTATCAGTAGCTGCCCCAAAATGTCATCAACCTCCTATTGTGTACAACCTCCTATTGTGATATGATGTTAAAACAATATGCAATACCATTCGCTGGTAAGTTTGCGCAGTGATAAATATAGACAATGCTCATGCCATTGATTACTTGCGAATTCAGTTCCACTATGCAGTTACTATGGTAAATGTCTTTTAATATGGCTCGGGGCCATCTAATTGAGACACGTTTGTTCTTTTCTCTCTCCATTTTTTTTCTTCCTGGTCTCTACTTTCTTTAGAAGAGCGTATGCTCGAAATGTAAAAGATTTCTCCTATTTTTCCTGGATGTAAACCTAATACACAGTTTTTTTACCTCATCTTCGCGTCTTTTTTTTCATTTTTGCACCAAATATAGATATATATATATATACATATTCATATACATACATATCTATCTATCTATATATATATGTGTGTGTGTGTGTGTGTGTGTGTGTGTGTGTGTGTGTGTGTGTGTGTGTGTGCGTGTGTGTGTGTGTGTACCTATTTTCCTGTTTAACTGGTGTGTTCTGTCGGGTTTTCATTTGTCACGTTTTTTTACGTTGTGTATCAAATGGGTACAAGATTTTGCACTTATATAGGAAAGTACCGGAATATGAAACCAAAATTCTGCACAAAACCTACAGTCAAGCTGCAGAGAATGATTCGAGAGATAATCTTAGGGGGCGTCGGTGACGTCGGTGGTGATGGTGGTGGTGCTGACGATGGTGATTTCTTTTATTGGCCACAAGGGCCTAATACACGGAGGACAATATCAAAGGACAAGATATAACACACAAAAGCAGGTAGGGTTATATTGATCAAAGGGGGACTCAATAATATTAAATGATATAATGAAGGCTATATAAATAGAAGTTAAAGAAATAAATAATGAATAAATAGAATCCCCAAGTGCGGGGCTGTCCACTTAGGGTAATTCAGAATAAATCCACCCCAAAAGATCCGGATTATTCTGCTATCCCCAAGGCATGGGAAATGCCCTCTTCCAGTTTCTTCCCTCCTGCTTAGAGTCCACCTTTTGATAAACACACTAGAAGGCAGCACCTCCCTCTCTACCCTCACCTTCCGCTTCAAATGGAATTTGAAAAATATGGAGCTTGACCAGATAGGAAAGCACCTGTCTTCAAATCTTTTCAACGGGTCCACTACACCTCTTTTGCCACAGCCACTATGCATCTCTAATAGGCGGTAGTACGCAACCGAGGCGATGTACGCATTCTCTATTTCCGCCCGGCCTTTAAAAGACAGTTTCCTTTCTGCCCATTTCTGGGTGAGCTTGGCCACCCTGACCAGTTCCTATCTACCTGGAGATCTGGTCGGAACCAGACTCCGAGCACTTTCACCGGACCCTCCGTCCAGAGGCAGAAATCGCCGCTAGTTAATATGGACTTACCTCTTCAAGAGTCTAGTTGCAACCCCACTTATTTGTCCTGATTTATGTGTTCCTGTACATACTTAATATTCTTTCAGTATAGTTTCAATCGTTTCTCTATCCCAAGAGTCAGTCACCATGGCAGTGATGTCGTTCAAGTATGCAGAAACAATTCTCCTGTGGCCTAGTTCTAGCGTGATACCTCTCAAATTCTCCAGCCAAAGGTTCTAATGCCAAAACATAAAAACGGGGAGAGGGGGCATCCTTGATGAACCAAGCATTCAATATGTATGCTGTTCCGTGGTGGTAAGATCAACAAAAGAGTACTGCATTTGGTGGGTGATAAATATTATTTAATAAACACAATATATGTTTTATATGTTACTATTAGTTTCATGTGTTGAGAGGATGCCAGTATTTTTTTTAACACGTCTGGTGTCCTAACCATGTGGCCAGTGCCTGATGATTGTGCTAGGACACTAGACGTGTTAAAAAATACTATCTGGCATGCTTTCAGCACATGAAACTAATAGTAGCGCATAAAAACATATATTGTTTATTTTTTATATATATATATATATATATACAAGAATAAGGGCAGAGAATCGTCAATTAATAATAGAATTAACAATTAACAATTCTGCCAAGTAGTTCAGTATGAAAAAACCTTTATCGGTAAGACTATTTATCATTATAAATATACAGGGATTAGCAATTGAGTTGCTTCTCCAACATACTGAAATTGACTGCTATTTCTAAATTTTCAGTATGTTGGAGAAGCAACTCAATTGCTAATCCCTGTATATTTATAATGATATATATATATATATATATATATATATATATATATATATATATATATATATATATATATATATATATATGCACCTAAGTACATGTGCATATGTGCATATGTACGATGTCTGTATATGTGTGAACGTGTGTGTATGTGTGTGTGCACGCGCGGTTGGATGTCTGTGTGTATCTGTGTGTCGTAGCCTCGTGTGCGCATACCTTCTTAATTGTGCATACTCGTACAACACTGTCCATGACAGTGCTGTGTGTAATAACGATGCATACTTGCTTCGTTTTTAAAAAATTCTAAATTTCAAGAATTTCAGCCATCTCTCATTAAGATTATCTAAAGCTGAAATTAAAACTACACACACATGATTGTTATGTTATTCCTTTAGTCACAAATTAATGCTTTTAAATTATTTTACCATTTAAAACTATCATAGCAACATTTGTTCTAAACTTTTTCTTGTTTCATTATTTTCTATATTTATTTTTAATTTCATATTCTTTAGTGTTCTACCAATTGTCTGTCTGTGTGTATTCTATGAACACAATGAATATACAACCGAATGAACAAACTCCAAAACTATGCTGAAATTAATACCCTGTCTTAATCACACACGCCAAGCGTTCTAAACGATACCAATTTTAGACAAACATAATTTTCAACAAATGACTTTATTTTTATATGTATATTTTTTAAATATTCATCAATTTTTACTTTTAGCTTTAGTTTTCCTTCATATTAATATCTGTTTGTTCATGGGTGTATAGATGCTTTTTTGTTTACTTTTATTTTGGTTATTTGAGCGTTGTTAGTTCTGCACTAGAATTAAAAGTATGTAAGTATATGTATGTATGTATGTATGTATGTATGTATACAAATACACATATATATGTGTGTATGCGAGAGAGAGAGAGAGAGACAGACAGACAGATTACATACACATATATACATACATTACATATAATCTATATAAGTAAATGCATATATATATATATATATATATATATATATATATATATATATATATATATATATATATATATATATATATATATACAGAGAGAGAGAGAGAGAGATCACATAGTTATAATAGCATATTTCATTATATTATGTTTTATTATATTATATATGTAGCCTGCAGTCATAAATTATAATTTGCACACAAGGCTATATGAAGATTATTTCGAATATATATATATATATATATATATATATATATATATATATATATATATATATATATATATATATCAGGTGGGCTGTCCACCGTGAAATATACGAAATTATAATTTTAATGACTTAGTCGACAACATCATCTGCGTGCTCCTCATGTGTACATGGATCTACACACAGACAAGCACACACACACACATGCATACACATATACACACACAGAGATTTATATAACATGCATACATGTGTGCGTGCGTGTGTTTTTATATATATATATATATATATATATATATATATATATGTATGTATATATACATATACAGAGAGAGAGAGAGTGAGAGAGAGAGAGAGAGAGAGAGAGAGAGAGAGAGAGAGAGAGAGAGAGAGAGATCATATTTGTTAATAACAAAAGCTAAAAGAAACTGCTTTGTATCCTTCTTTTAGGAAGTTATTTCCCTTACTCAAACGTAGTTGTCTTGACCCCATTGAAATATATTTATATTTTCGTCGTTTATATTCATGCTAATATTATTGTATTAGGTTGTTTCGAAAATAATGACCGATTTCAGAAACATGATTTTATTCTGGAAAAATTAACAATATAAACGTTTTAATTAGTCAAAGTATGAGCCATGAACATCTATGCATCTCTTCCATTGATCAACGAGATTATTTATGCCTCGTTGATAAAAACTTATTAGTTTTAATGCTGAGAAATCTTTGAAAGCTAATTCCACTTCTGGTTTGGACCTGAAAGTTTTATCACTTAAAAACATGTCTAAACGCTTTAAAAATGGTAGTCAGTGGGTGAAAGATCAGGAGAATATGGAGGATATGGTAAAGTCTCGCATTCCAAGTCTGTGAGTTTCTGCAGCGTCATTCTTGCAGCATGTGGCCTTAGATTATCGTGGAGCAGAATTGGGCCACGCCGATTTACCAATGCAAGTCTCAGTTTTTGCAAGTGAGTATGCATTTCAGCGAGTTGATTGCGATAAACTACTGCTGTAATGCTCTGATTGGCTTCCAGAAGCTGTAATAGACAACACCAATTGCAGACCACCAGACAGTCACTATAATCTTTTGCTGATGCAACTTTGGCTTTGGGAAATGTTTGGGAGACTTATCACGATCAAACCATTGACCTGATCGTTTACGGTTATCATAAAGGATCCTCTTTCTGTTACAAGTGACAATTTGGTCAAGAAAAAGATCATTGGTAATTTGCAGAAAGCGCATCGATCACACTTCAAAACGCCGAACTTTTTGATTTTCATTGAGCTCATGCGGTACCAATTTATAGAGCTTTTTCACCTTACCAATCTTCTGCAGATTGCGTGAGACCTTTGCAATACCGATACCAAGTGCCTGAGACATTTCTCTGACACTTTGACGTGGGTTTTGTTCAACAATTGAGGGCGCCTATAGATCAAGAATATTTTCTATGCGAAAAAAGTAGAAAATGTTTAAAGAGCATACATCAATTATTAAGTATGTTGAAATTCACCTAAGATATAATTAAAATACTATGATAAAATTGCATTTCAAAACACAACACTTAGAGCGGCCATTATTTTTGGAACAACCTAATATATTTCTCTTTCTGTTCGCAACTTATTTCCTAGTCTTCTACTAATCTCTTAATTTCTCGACATATTTTCTTGCCCCCACTCTCTTCTCACTCTCTCTCTCTCTCTCTCTTTCTTTCTCTTTCTTTCTCTCTCTATTTTTTTCACACACCCACACTCTCTCTCATGGTATTTGAATCTACCTTCTAGCAATGAAAATTTGTCTCGTACTTTATTTTTGTTTCATTTTCATAAAAGAAATATTTTGATACGTTCTTAAATACTTCGCCATTTTGTTTCTTGCATTTTTTCTTTCATTTTCAATCTTTTATTCTCCACTTTACATTTCAAGTATTTATTTATAAAGTTTCGAAAGCAAATTGAAAAAGTTTTGAGATGTAAACACCGAAAAAAAAAATCTATTGCTGAAAAAAAAATCAAAGAACTACTTCAAGAATACAAAATAAATTTGTTATTGTTTTACATTTATGAATTTAGTCTCAGACTTCGCTAATTATTAGGATTATTTCCGTTTCCTTCCATCTATATTCGTTATCACTCTCTCCCCTTCCCCCAGTTTATATATATATATATATATATATATATATATATATATATATATATATATATATATATATATATATACATACATACATACGTACATACATGCATACACACATTTATATATATAAATATGTATGTATGTATATGTATATATATATATATATATATATATATATAGTAATGTTTGTTTTATGTCGAGTTATACTAAAAGAAACATTAAACTGAAAGATTGCTCAATACATTTTATAGAGTACATAATTATTATACTTCTACATAAAAAGTTAGGACAGTGACTTCAAAATCTCGCTTCCTGGGCCTCGTTGAAGAATCCGGTCAAGGCTAGCTGGTTTAAACTTCGAATTCGGTCACCACTCTTTCTGCGAAAGTATATATATATATATATATATATATATATATATATATATATATATATATATATATATATATATATAACTTACTTGGAAGAGGATGCGTGGCGTTCAATCATATGATAATATAAATAATATATATATATATATATATATGCATATATAAAACGCACATGGACATACATCTATATGTATATATATATGTATATATATATATATATATATATATATATATATATATATATATATATATATATATGCATATGTGGGCACAGAACATCATGAAACGTGTACAACAAAAAGTACGGAGCATGAGTACATGGAACATTAACTATTCTTTCGAACAACGAAAGACACAAATGGAAAACAAAACAAACAACATAAAAACGACCCTTCATCAGTTGTTGGCTGTTTTCTAGTCTTGTATT
This sequence comes from Octopus bimaculoides, assembly GCF_046866305.1. Classification (NCBI taxonomy): domain Eukaryota; kingdom Metazoa; phylum Mollusca; class Cephalopoda; order Octopoda; family Octopodidae; genus Octopus; species Octopus bimaculoides. Next base: position 77,052,049 of record NC_142929.1, on the reverse strand, counting down.
TCGAGCATTTAACAATATACGCTTTCGATAAAACAGTTGCTCCCGCAAAGTAAATTATATAAAATTTGGGATTTTGCGGCGCATCTATCTATCTATCTATCTATCTATCTATCTATCTATTTATCTATCTATCTATCTATCTATCTATCTATCTACGTTATAGTGAAGGCGCATGGCTCAGTGGTTAGAGCGTCGAGCTTACGATCACGAGGTTGTGAGTTCGAATCCCGGACCGGGCTGCGTGTTGTGTTCTTGAGCAAGACGCTTTATTTCACGTTGCTTCAGTTCACTCAGCTGTAGAAATGAGTTGCGACGTCACAGGTGCCAAGCTGTATCGGCCTTTGCCTTTCCCTTGGATAACACTGGTGGCGTGGAGAGGGGAGGCCCGTATGTATGGGCGACTGCTGGTCTTCCGTAAACAACCTTGCCTGAACTTGTGTCTGGGAGGGTAACTTTCTAGGTGCAATCCCATGGTCAGTCATTACCGAAGGGGGTCTCAGCATATATATATATATATATATATATATATATATATATATATATATATACATAGGGAAGAGGATTTGAAAATGCAGAGGTCTTTTAAAGATGTTTATTGACTTGGCCGGTTTCACTATTTTTTAAAAAAGATTTTCAAAAGTAAAATGTAAGGTTTTGTGTAGCCTCTGTGGTGTAAAAAAATGGTTAACATAGATGTATTAAAATACAGTCATAGAGTCTTTGAAAATGTAAGAAAATGTTAAGAGATAGAATGTATAACAATGATAAGAAAATGTTAAAAGGGGCTCTGTGTTTAAACAGTTAACATAAAAGTGTTCAAAATAGGTAGTAAAATAAATTCATAATTATTTATAAGTTCATCAAAAATCATTATTGTATACAAGCATATATACAGAAAGAATTTGTAGACAGTATTTGATAGGAGAAAGCGTGTATTGCTTAGTCAAAACTTCATCAGAAATCATATTTAAATATCTATACAGAATTTTAGGAAAATGACCAACCTTTTCTCTTCATCTTTAGTCTTGTATGTGTGTTTGGCAAGGATGGTTGCTATTTTAAGAAATAGTGTGAAAGGCTGGTTGGTTGGTTGGTGAGGGAATGCATTCACATGATCTGATTTCGAATAGTTTGTGGAATAAAAAGGATTTTTTTTTTGTTTTGGGGCTAGTCTGCCATGGTTCAGTGGTTTTTGGAATAGTCTTAGAGTTCAAGATGGTGTGAATGTGTGTGTTTGTGTGTGTGTGTGTGTGTGTGTGTGTGTGTGTGTGTGTGTGTGTGTGTGTGTGTGTGTGTATGTGTGTGTGTATGCACGGTTCTCTGCTAACATGAAATCCAGAACAACCAGTTGCACGGTCGGGTCTTCGGCGACTAAACCAACACCTTTACTAGATATGCCTGGTGAGGAAGGTTGCTACGAACCCAGCAAGACTAAAACAACTTGTCGAAAGGACAGATGAACCTAGTATTGGTTCAACTTGGTATCGGGCATGCTGGAAGAATACCGGGAGTGACATGCCCCTTAGTTTTTATTCAAGCATATCTCTAGGAGGTCACTCTGTTATCCAGATATCCAGGGAGGAACCTTGAATATTTTGGAGATCTTTTGCTTGCAATTGAAATTATGTTGCCCCCAGATTCCTGAGCCTGCGAACCATATTGGCACTGGGTATTTTGCCCTGCCTTGTTCTCTTGATCATGTCAGTAGGAAAGGGTCTGTGAGGTTCTGTGCAAGCCTTATTGTACCTAAAATTTTAGGTTGTGTTGGTACAATAACCTCATGCACGGGCATTACTTGCATTCTACATGGGCAACGGTCAGCAACGGTCTTCCTCTGTCACGAGTGGACAGCCATAATCATGTATGTGTGTGTGTATTTATATACATGCATATACATGTAAGTATATATGCATATATAATTATATATATATATACATATATATATATACATGCATGCATACATATGTATGTATATGTATATTAATGTGTGTATTTATATCAAGTGGTATATAAAAACAATTATCATTGAACCAACTGATTATTTAATACATTTTAGCAGACTATTTATTAAGTTATACGTGGAAAATACAGACAATGAGTTCGAAGCTTCGGTTTTCTCGTCTTCCATTTTTGTTTTAAGTATGCAATTCCCGAGGCCATAAATGTATTTAAGTCCCTTCTTTGGCTGCTGGTGATAATGTAGGACAATAGCCATGCTGATGAATCCTATTGAGATAAAATTACATGTCCATGATTGTCCTCTTATCTCCAGAAAATAAGCATAATTATTTCCTTAACGGCATGTCAGCATTTGAGAAATTCGTGATTCATAAGATTATCTTCTCTTTCTATGTGGAGCTGGTTCTAATTGCCATTTGGTAAATTTGATAAAT
>NC_142929.1:77022156-77039656 GCF_046866305.1 Octopus bimaculoides | reverse complement strand
CACATCCACTGCCACTTCAACTATCATACTAGATCCACCGTCACAACTACTATCACTACATCAACCACCTCCACCACCACCACCACCACTACCAAACTACAACAACTACTTTCAACCACTACTACCACATCCAGCACCACCAAGCTACTACTGCCTGATCTACTACCACCACCATCACCACTACCATGGCAGCCCCTACCGCCACATCCACTACCACTGTTACTACTGTCACAACCACTATACCAACAACAACAGCATCTCCAGAATTTGGGTCGATGTAATAAGTACCTGTTGAGCACTGGTACCAATCCTGCCAGCAGACCGACAGAGTGATGGAGCGTCGGATAAAATACCTCGTGGTATTTGTTCTGATTCTCTGCACCAGGATTTCAAATCATTGAAGTCAACTTTGCTTTTCATCCTTTTGAGATCGATAAAATAGTACCAATACTTTTTACGAAAGAACATATTTATTCACTTTTATAAGTAAAGGGGTGATAGTGACGTTTCGGTTTACTCACTTTCATCAAACATTGTCTGATGAGTCAAATGGTTTCCAATAACTTTAAAATAATTTCTCCTTGGGTCTTGGCCTGTTTATTTCATTCCGCTTTCTTTTTATCAGCAGACTGGATGTGACACTTTCTCACCTCCAGTGAAAAGAACACACAGCAGACTATTCCTTTCAGCCTTTTATGATGAACTCCTGGTCTAAAACCAATTGTTAAGCCGACTGATATGAGAATATAGCATTGTATTTAGTTATATATACATACACGCACGTACGCATGCACGCGCACGCTCACACATACACGCACACACACACGCACTCACATATACATACACATACACTCACACACACATACACACACACATATATATGTACTCATACATACATACATACATACATACATGCATACATGCAAACATACATGTGTGTATATGTGTGTGTGTATGTGTGTGTGTGTGTGTGTGTGTGGGTGTGTGTGTGTGTGTGTGTGTGTGTGTGTGAAGTTCTGAAAATGCATGTCGTTCGAGATGTGCAAAATATTTACAGTTTAATATTCAAGATTTCATATACGAGGGTACTTTTGTATGCTGCCCAATACAAATTCTACGACGCAAAGATCTCAGAATTTTGTTAACGGTTGTTAGGGATTCGCAATACTTTCCTTTTCATTTATTCTAGTTTACCTAATATATATTGCTATTCAATATAAGGTTTGTTGAATCAAGCTGCTACTCCTTTCTTCCCCTACCCCTCTTCTTGGATTCCATGTGTTTTCAACTACTGAATCTTTTTCGTTTGCGTTTCTAGTAATATATTCACATAATATTTATAGGGCACAGTTATTATTGACCTTAATATGAATTTTCTTTTACTACAATATACAATGTACGTCTCTTTTCTTATTTTTCTTTTTATTCTTAACGTCAGTTTTAAATTTGAAAAGGTAAAATATCTTTTATGATTCTTTTCAAGTGAATAAACAAGTGTTTATTCGTTTATAATATCATTGAATCAACAGGAAACTCGGAAATAAGGGAAAATATTATCTTTAGAGGTATGAGATTTATAAGGATTATTTTCTTTCAGAAAAGCTACAGGTGAGTTTTTGACGATGAAATGTTATGAAATGAATGCGATAAAAAGCGAAAGGAATGGTTTATGCAAGGGTTTAAAACTCTGTTCTTATCGTCAATTCTTAACAGATTGCATCCATTCAAATTTCAAATTTTCGGTGAAGAATTCCATTTTACGTTCATGAAACTGAAATATGCCTGCTGGTTGGTTAATAAAGATAGGTACAAATCAACTACACACATTGCAAACTTTGTGGACAAAAACACGCGCGAATATATACATACATACTCCGACACTCACGCACACAGACACTCATTTAAATATGCATATATATACACAAAGACATATATATATATATATATATATATATATATATATATATATATATATATATATATATATATATATATATATATATACAAAGACACACGCACACACACACACACATATATGGCAAAGTCGAGATACATCACATCCATATTTGAGTGATTGAGCTGCTGTTTCGGTACCTAGTCTTAATAATTTCAAATTTTGGCACAAGGCCAGCAATTTCGGGGGAGAGGGTAAGTCGATTACATTGACCCCAGTTTGTAAATGGTAATTACTTTATCGACCCCGAAAGAATGAAAGGCAAAGTCGACCTCAGCGGAATTTGAACTCTGTACGTAAGAACGGACGAAATTCTGCTAAGCATTTTTCCGGGCGTGCTAATGATTTTGTCAGCACACCGACTTTCAATATCCAGTCATAATACTGTAGTAGTTTTGTGGTACAACTCTTCCCTAGACAGAAGTCATGTTGTAAGTCTGTGAGCAAGTTATTTTCTTCCAGAAACGTCATCAGCCTCTTTTTGACAATATGTTCCATGACCTTGCTAACATTTGAGGACGACGATAAAAGCCTGTTATTTTTAACATCTATTCTCCTTCCTCCTACATGGATAGAGTATATTATACCTTCTTTTAAAATTTTAGCAATTTTATAACATGCAAGCAAACTGCAAAAAGTATCTGCAGTGTTTCTGCGGGAGCTTTAAAATATTTTATATATATGTATGTATGTATATATGTATGTATGTATGTATGTATGTATGTATGTATGTATGTAGATACATACATACATACATACATACATATATATATGTATTATAAGATGAGAAAATAAAGAGGTAATTAATAAATTATTATTTATTAATTAAAAAGTTGACAAACAACTCTTACAGCTGTTTCAATTCCAGACCTTCAGAAAACAATTTGCAGCCGTTTACTGAACATACAGGAATTGAGCACATATTTTGTATATCTTAAACTACCTCGGAAGAGATTCAACTTACAAATAATTTTCAATTTAATTAATTAATTTTCTGAAGGTCTAGAATTGAAACAGCTATAAGGGATGTTTGTCAATTTTTTTAAAATTAATGAATAGTAATTTATTAATTACCTCTCTATTTTCTCATCTTATTATAATAAACACATATATATAAATCACGGTCTTTATAGTTACCTTGCAGTTGAGTATTAACTGTAATGTTCAATATTTTTTGTATAGGTAACTAACCAGTACTTTCATAGGGTTTCGCTATCCCTGAATGAGGTTTGTAACTTTTATTTGTGCTTCTGCTACATATACATATATATATATATATATATAATGTGTGTAGAATGTTTTAGAATTTATTTGAAAGTACAAGCATTATATTTCATACTGCAAATTAAATTTAAGTAGTTATATCATTTTTTAATGACTTCTCTCTTTCTATTTATTTGTTTTTGAATGTATGATCTGAAAAAATTGCATTATTTTCTATGTTAATCATCTTGGCTATATTTTTTCCCATCTAAATAGTTTTTCCAGTGAACCAAGTAAGTGAAAGTCTAAAGAAGCAAGGTCTTCAAAATACTGAACGTATAACATTTTTTCCATTGCAACTCGAACTGTTCTAGAACATTTTTGTGACTTGTGCCGTTTAAGGACGAGCATTATCTTGATGAAAGATACCCACTATTAAGGCAAGCATTTTCTATCCAAAGCACTCTTCAAACAGTACATTTTCTGGCAGTAAACCTCAGTAAAGATAGTTTGATTCAGCCCTAAAAGATCATAATAAATAATTCCACTCACCAAAAACTCGGTAAAATTTTCTTTGCGTGAGATCCCGCTACATGGATGTTGTAAACGTTTGCATTTGGCGGGGCAGTGTCTAATATTGTCGTATATATATATATATATATATATATATATATATATATATATATATATATATATATGTATGCATGTATGTATGTATGTATTTATGTATGTATGTATGTGTGTTTGTGTGTCTGTGTGTCTGTGTTTGTCCCCCACCATCACTTGACAACCGATGCTGGTGTGTTTACGTCCCCGTAACTTAGCGGTTCGGCAAAAAGAGACCGATAGAATAAGTACTAGGCTTACAAAGAATAAGTCCTGGGGTCGATTTTCTCGACTAAAAGCCGTGCTCCAGCATGGCCGCAGTCAAATGACTGAAACAATTAAAAGAGTAAAAGAATAAAAGAGTATTTGGGTAATATATTAAAGTTTTTAAGTTTTATTTTTTTTTAGATGTTCATTTGTCTGTCCAGTTGGAGAATACAGTAGGACTTTTGCAATGAAAAGGAAACAAGTTGAAGATAGTAAAGTTTTAAGATTTACTAAATATGGTCTTTTGTATAACTGCACAGAGAGAAATGGTAGAGTTCTTAGAATAAAAAGGAGAATGATGTTTACATTTTCGAATACAGGGAGAGAGGAAAGGATAATTATTCACACAGTAGTTGTAGATATTAAAGGTGTTTTTTATTAAACTGATCGTTTGTGTGTTCGAAAGCTGTAGGTGTGTAAGTTTCCTAACTTATTTTATTTTGAGGGAGATTTAAAATATTCACAGGAAATTGTAGATATTCCAGTCTTTGGAAATAGTAGGAGGAAGAGATGTTCACCTTGTTGGATTTTTGAATTTCTGATTTTTTTTTCTTTCGGAATTTTTCTTTTCTTTTTAAAAGTTTTGCTGTGGTTTACAGTTTTTGTAGTTGTGCAGTGTGTATATATTGGCAATGCTTACTTCCTTAATTTTTTTTTTCGTGCATTTAACTGTGTTGTTACAATAAAAGGCATGTTTACATATCCTGTTAGTCAGGGAAGGAAGGCAGACAAAATGGTCACACAAAATTGGAGATATTAAAGTTTCTAGAGTTTTAGAGGTGTTCGTTTGTATGTCCAAAGCAGTAGTTCCTTAACTTATTTTGAGGGAAATTCAAAATAGTCACAGAAAACTGTAGATATTCCAGTCTTTTAAGGTTATTTTTTCAGTTGTCCTGCTGGGTTGTATTAGTGTTTCTGCGTCTTCAGCTGCTGACAGGTCAGAGCAGCGAAGAACACGTCCAGCCGCCATTATTATTATTATTGTTATTATTCGGCGGTGCATCAGCATGGCCGCAGCTCAAAGCTGAAACTATATAAAAGATATAAAAGAATTATTATTATCATTCAGGTCTCTGCCTGGAATCGAACTCGGAATCTTGGGGTTAGTAGCCGCGCTCTTAACCACGGGCATATGGCGTAGTGGTTAAGAGCACGGGCTACTAACCCCAAGATTCCGAGTTTGATTCCAGGCAGTGACCTGAATAATAATAATAATAATAATAATAATAATAATAATAATAATAATAATAATAATAATAATAATAATAATAATAATAATAATAATAATAATAATAATAATAAATATTCAGACAAATACATAACAAAAATACCAGGACTTACAAATATATATAACATACAGAAAATTGCACTACTGGGTACTGCACACATTCTACGCAAAACACTTTCAATACAGTAAACATAAGAGCACCACAGCAAACCACAGCACATACCCAAGGCGCACAGAGCTGCGCTCGGTAGTGAAGTGAAAGCACGTTATAAAAATAAAACTACTGAATAATAATAATAATAATAATAATAATAATAATAATAATAATAATAATAATAATAACAACAACAACAATATGGAAAAATACCTTAGGAATGAGAACCCCCGGTTTGAAATTTCCCCAAGACACCTGATGAAGGCTGGAGGGTATATCAGCCGAAACGTTGTGTTAACAACAAACAAGATGAGGACAAATATCCGTCAAATGTAAATAATGTAAATAATGAAAATTGTACTTACTTGGAAAAGGATTGATTCCAAGCCGCAAAAATTAAGCATCTACAACACCTAAATTCTTTCAGTAGTTTTATATGGGCTAGAATGTGACAGTTGAACTTCTGATGCACCACAAAAGCTGCAAGTCTTTCAGAATCTTGTAATCTGACATCTTACTAGCACTAAGCTCTCAAACTATGTCAGAATTGAAGATCTAAGACAAATAGCCAAATTACCACCAATCACTTCTGTCAACAACAAAAAAAAGGACCCAAACTGCTTGGCAACACAAAGCGAATGGTTGTGGCGTCATAAAGATCTTTTTGGAAGGCATGATTAATGGGAAAAGAAACAGAGGAGGTCAGCAACCTAAGAGATGGAGAGATAATATCACAGCAAGAACAGCTCTTGACATAATTCCCCTGAATCCTTTAACAAAGATTGAATGCTATAGAGGCAACTACCTCATGCTGGTGAGCATTCTGCAGCATGCGGAGATAGCGGGAATTAGTTATATAGATCGATCGCTAGATAGATAGATAGATAGATAGATAGATACATACATACATACATACATACATACATACATACACACACACACACACACATACACACACACACACACACACACGTAGTTAACATGTATGTGCAAATATACGTATACGGTGTTAAGATTTTCATAATACTTGGTCAATGATTGATGAGGGGCTGAGCATGCCCGCTTCCATTGCGTATCTTCTCTTTTCCGTATATTTCTTAGTTGTCCTCCTGCATCACATTCTATTTAATGCGCGCGCACATACACACGCACACACACATACATACATACACACTTACACAGACACACACACATATATGTATACATACATACATACATACATACATACATACATACATACATACATACATACATATGTATGTTTGAGTTTACAAACAGAGAAAAGAGTATAAGTATCTATAGAATATAAGTATCTATCATAGTGCTTAGAACATTCTGAAATAATACTCAGAGTTTCATAGATATGCGAACAGCAATTTATGCGAAACACTGAATAATAACAGGGCGTAATTTCAGCCCTGTAACAAATACGTGTGTATGTACGTTTGTGTGTGTGTGTGTGTGTGTGTGTGTGTGTGTGTGTGTGTGTGTGTGTGTGTGTGTGTGTGTGTGTGTGTGTGTGTGTGGGCATGCGTATGCGTTTGCGTATGTTTGTGTTTTTAAACGCCGCCAAATACGTATATATTGATCTGTGATATGAGAAATTTTTCTTTCAACCCTTCATAGATTTATTGATTTCTCAACGAGGCGACAAAAATACTCCAATGCTTTCTATAAACATTGCTGGCATTGATTTTTAATAATATTCTATGTGGATCTTCTCTCTCAAACAGTCCGTTTGTTGCATACAATGGAGAAATATTGAGCGGCTACGATGACAAACGTCTATCGCAGAGTACATATAATAATATGTGTGTGAACGTGTCTTTTCTTTTTATTTTGTCATCTTTTACTTCATTCAGTCATTGGACTGCGGCCATGCTGGGACACCACCTTGAAGGATGTAGTAGAAAAAGTAGACCCCACTACTCATTTTAAGTAAATATGTGTGTGTGTGTGTGTGTGTGTGTGTGTGTGTGTGTGTGTGTGTGTGTGTCTGTGTGTGTGTATATATATATATATATATATATACACACAAAACACAAATATACATGCATAGAGACACATATATATGTATATACATATATATGTGTGTGTGTATTCTTGAATATATATATATATATATATATATATATATATATATATATATATATATATATATATATATATAAGTACTTAATACTTATCCTTTTGCCGAGACGTAAAGTTAACGGGGGCGCAAAGAAACACACCGCTTTGTCAAGCAATGAGGGTACAGACACAGACACAGAAACGTATACATGCACACACACACACACACACATATATACACATATACATACGACGGGCTTTCACTCAGTTTCCATCGACCAAATTCAGTCACAAAGCATTGGTCGATCAGGAATATAGCAGAAGAAACTTGGTGCGATCAATCACTTAAACCCGAAACCACGCGGGTCCTCAAGAACAGAACGCTCCACCCGGTCCGGGAACCGAAATCACGATCTTGTGACCATCTATGCAACACTTTAACCACTAAGACACGCGCCTTCGCCTGCAACTCAAGGAACGAGGACATCCTCACACACACAGACACACTCGCACACTCAGACATTCTCACGTAAACACACACTACTCGGCGCACACATGCGCAGTCACACCGTTTTACGCGTTTGTATCTATCTTGTTTGATATTCATATATATTATTTACATATATGTTTGTATTTTATACTTAACGAGAATGTTCAGATAATTAAAGTAAATATAAAAATGGGAGAAAGTCAAATGTTCTCGTTTTAAAATAGGAATGTAAACATTTGTATTATCCTTCAGTCTTGGTTTTCCTGTAAGTTATGTGTCCATGCATACATACATATATACATACATTCATGCATACATACATTCATATGTATATATATATATTTATATATATAAAACATAAAGACGGTTAGGAGGTATGAAATGAGTATACTTATTTCACCAGTTGATATCCATAGGATGAAGACCGTTTTGCAGCCAACATCATGCAAAAATAATTATTTTCAGTGTATAATAAATTATTTTACATGCCTGCACCAGTATGTATGTTATAAACTGCATAGCACTGCTATACATTTTACAAACTAATGCAGGTACAGAAGGCTAGCTCATCAGATCAACAGAATATCTTGGTTACATCAATGTTTTTTCAACTCTATAAGATATATATGCAAACATATAATAAAATAAAATACATAATAATATAATTAATATGTGTGTATATATGTGAGATATGAAGTTATCATCCCAACCACATAGTTCCAGGCCCAGTGTGTGTGTGGGGAGGTCTTGAATACATATATATAGTGTGTGTATGTATGTATGTATGTATGTATATATGTATGTGTGTGTGCGTGTGCATGTGTGTGTGTATGTGTAGATAGAGAGTGGGGATTATTTTATCCATTGTATCCTCTCTTTTTTAAAAGAATGAGTTGAGGTGGAATTAGCCACCATGTCTAGAAGATCGACTTACTACATAGAGGTTACCTCGTCAGCTCTTTACATTCTCATACTTCTTAGTTTTGCTTATTTTTTCTTCTAATTATTTATTTATTGCTACAGTGAAATATATTTTCATTTGTTGGACAAATTGAACAAGTTTATTGATTAAGTTTTCTCAGAGAACCAGAGAAAGTCTACTTTAAGAATCTATTAACGTCTTAAGAGACATCGTTAATTTTTCTTGATACAGAAATATGTCCTGTGTATATTGATCCTGTTTTTGGAACAAATCAACATTATTCTTTCGTACCTCTTATAGAAATCAGCTGATAAAATGCGTACACATATACGTGTGTACTATGTATGTATGTATGTATGTACGTATATACGTGCATATGTACGTGTGTATGTACGTATGTATGGTTTTATCTAGTTTTATTTCTAGATTTCATGCCAATGGAAAAGAGTCCGTTTCTGGCCTAGATCTATGGCTCCTTCATTGGAATTTCTACATCAACAATGTAATTGTGCATGTGTATGTGGATTGCAAGTATTTAGTATCAGTACGTGTGCAGATCTGTGTATTTTGCTTTATGTATGTATATTCATATAGCTTCATGTCTAGACATGTGCATATGTACATATATATATATATACCAAACTTTTGGAAAGTTTTACATATTTTTACAGTTCCATTGGTATCTGGTATCAATAGTCTAATTAGCTTTCTCCTTTCTGATTTTGAGGAGTTTAATTTCTCAAGATTGGTGTTGAGCAGTTGGTTACACACCCATGTGCCTCAACAATTACTGGTATAGATCTAAACTGTTTGTCCAGGCCGAGTATCTGTAAATTTCTCAATAGTTCGGCGTAGATGTTTTCTTTTTCGCTGCTCTTAAGATGGAGTGGCAGCTGATTTCCACTACTATATATAGTTTCTCTTTCTGTCCTAAATCAAGATGTCTGGTCAAATAAATTTCCATTTTATTGAGATTCATGTGTGTGTGTGTGTGTGTGTGTGTGTGTGTGTGTGTGTGTGTGTGTGTGTGTGTGTGTGTATGTGTGTTTAGATGTACGCATGCATGCATGCATGTATGTATGTATGTATGTATATATGTATGTATGTATGTATGCATGCATGTATGTATGCATGCATGTATGTATGACACTGAGGGTTTGCTTATGTATATCTGTGTGTGTATACGTGAGCATTTGTGTGCATTCCCACAGTCTCATGACGCAAATTCCCTCTGGAGTAAACACCTAGCTCACCCTCTGCAGTGTTGAAGTGCCCGGCCTCAGTTCAAGAGCGTTGATACTGAATCGTCACATTTTCCTCGTGAAAAAATGCAGTTCCTCATTTAGAAAAGTGTCTGGACATTCCACGTGCACATACGTACTGAATGCCTTAAACTGATCTTTTAGAGGACTTCCCTGCGTATATCGGTGACGATCCTTTTGGTGTTAGGGTTTTACGATCGTCATATTAGTCACAGCTTTTCCCATGGCAGACACGCCTCCAGTAGTCCATGGGATGGTAACATCACTGGAGGTTACTGGGCCACTATCCATCACTTTATATATTAGTTTCCTTTTCATGTTCTCTTCGGAATAAATTTCGTCACTGGATCCCGAAGCTTCTTCTGACCATATTTACGGTCGAGATTTACTCGCTTAGCATCCTCTCTTCGCACACACATGCAAGTAGTGTGGGATTACGCTCACAGTTGTCTTTCTCTTAGTGAAACTGCCAAGCCTCAGAGGCAGATAGTAACTCGTATACATTTTGGAGCAGTTGCTAATGATATTGGTATTAGCACTTATACTGCAAAAGCATTGTAAGATATGGTCTTCTTAAATGCAGACAGCTCTGAGTTCCATATTTTCTGGAGTCTACAGAAGTGCTCTTTTGTTATATTGGCTTTAGGTATGGCACCAGCGTATGCAACATTTTCACCGATTTCAAGACACTTATAGTTTTCATCATAAGAGATATGGGAGATAGACAAGTCATTAATGCACATGTTCTCTGTCTGATCGAGAATCTCTCCCCGGTTGACAATCATGTTTAAACATTTATCTTGCCCATACTCCGTTCCTGTGAAAATGTTGTGATTAGTTCTTATTGACTTTTGATGTTCATGTTACCAGAATATAATTTTAGGTCATCAAAAAATAAATGTGTGTGATATTAATTCTATTCTTTTCTGCATCTACTCGCATGTAACCTTGGCATTTTGTTAACAGGGTTGGCACGGGATTCACTGCCAGTACTAACAACATTACAGATATCACTCTGGAATATGCCTGTTGATAGCTTAATTCTGTTCGTAACAGTAGGTGTTGCTTTAGTAGTTGTCGGTGATAAATGCGTGGACCAAGTTGCAGTCAGTCTTTCAGTTGTATTCACTATAGCAACTGATACTTGGCAAGGTATAGAGATTCTATCATCTCTGAGTGAGGGTCAGAGTCGAATGCTTTCTTGTAGTCTAGCCATATTGTTAAGAGATTACGGCGATGTTGCTTAGCTTTGTTAAAGGGGAGATGTTCAGAACAGCTCCAATCTTTTTCTTTCATCCAGCCTGTTTATCAGTTATCACTCCATTTGTTTGGCAGTGGTCTTCGAGAAACATATTCAGACAACTTGTGTACAGTTTGTACAGTTTTTGGCCACGTGGGTCTCTTTTTCCTTAGAGATGAAAGTAGTCCGTGCAACAGTCAGCCAATCTGGTATAGCTAACTCAGTGTCCATTGATTTAAAAAAAAAAACACAGGGTCGTGAGAATTTCTTTGTAGGGCGTGAGCGTTCTGTGCTAGTAGCCTACTATCGGGTCTCTGCCAGGTGATTTTCGATTCGCCAGTTTCATAATAACCGTCAAGAATGTTTCACTGATGATATATAGTCTGAGAGAAGCATTTACACAAGACTCACTTCATAGTCCGAGAATTCATTTTTAGCTGTGCATTTGATATTGTCCAAATGTCCTATTTTTTCCTGAGTCCGTTGATGTTATTTTGAAGGAAGGTAATCCATTTTAGCTCTGCACTATCCTTTGGGTCAATCTCTTTTATATCCATCAGTTGGTGCACAATTAATGCAGCACAATACGCTGACTCCGGGCTCTTTCATTACCATAGTATATGTATAGTAATTTTCCACATGGTATGTATTTCGCTGTTTGATTACAGCTACGAACTTTTCAAAAAAGGTTGTTTATTTGCATTTGCTTAAAGAAGATGCTAAATTTCTTTTACTAGGCTTGTATTAATGGCAAAAATTATAGGGATCAGTATTCATTATCCAAGAGAATGAATAGTCCTCTATGCCAGCTTGTCTGTCTGTCTGTCTGTCTGTATGTCTGTCTGTATGTATGTATGTATGTATGTGCGTGTGTGTGTGTGTATTTGCGTGTTATGTATATGTTTGTGTGATGTGTTTGTATGTATGTCTGTATTGTGTTTAGGCATGTATTGTGCTTGTGCATGTGTGTTTGTAGGTATTGTGTATGTTTGTATATGTATTTGTGAGTGTATTTGTGTTTGTATGTTGTGTTTGTGTAACTATTTGTGTGTTATGCTTGCGTGTGTTGAGCGTGTGCATATGTATGTTTCTGTATATTGTGTGTTAGTGTGTATGTGTGTGTCACACTATCATCCACAACATTTTGTCAACAAATTGAAGGTCTTTCAACAGTAATGACGTCAGCATCGACGTGAAGGTGAAGCACAAAGGAACATTCCTCCAGCAGCTAACAGGGGCCATGCGTGTGAAACCTGAATAAGAGAAACCGAAACTGAAAGAAACACTGTAATCCTGCAACTAATAAGAAACCTTATGACCAAAACTTAATTAAAAGTGAATGAAGGCGCAAGGAAAGATCACCGGAAAGCCAACAGAAGCCACGCTACTCAGCCCGCCTTCGCGAACCCTTTGCTTTATCTTTGGATTGTGGTCCTTTCTGAGAATCCGCTAATACAGACAATAATTATACTACCATAGTCAATAACTGTACAACCACAGACAATAACTGGAAGAGCAAAGCTAGAACATTTCTATGAAAATGATAGGAAGAATTGTAGTCTTTTGTAAGGCAATAAAATTTGAAAATGAAACATGACCATCAGACGGGAGAAATCTGTTTTGTTTTGTTTTTTGCCGATTTTTTGTCTTTTGTTGTTTTTGTTTTTTGTTGTAGTTTTTTTCTGTCAATATTTTATTTCATTTTATTTTTATCTTCATTATTTATTCATTTCAAGGCGGCAAACTGACAGAAGGGGTCGATGTAATCGACTTACACCTTCTTCCGAACTTACTAGCCTAGTGTCAAAAATTTGAAATCATTATTTATTCATTCATTAAAGCGGTGAACTGGCAGACTCGTTAGTACGCCGGACAAAATGCTTAGCAGCATTTCGTCCATCATTACGTTCTGAGTTCAAATTCTGCCGAGATCGACTTTGCTTTTCATCCTTTCGGAGCTGATGAAATAAGTACCAGACAAATATCGGGGTCGAAGTAATCGACCAGCCTTATTCCCCACAAATTTCAGACCATGTGTTAGTAGAAAGGATTATCTTTTTATTTATTGGACGAAATTAGAATTTAAAATATTGACATGACTTTGACGTCTTTAGCTTTTTGCAGGAAACAATAGTAATTTACAGACCAACATTTATTTTGTATGGAAATATTAATCATGAATTCGGACCAGTTATTCCATCAGAAAACTAATGACCAAAGTTTTCTCAGATTTTCTCTTACCACACCGAGTATGACCCAATCCAACTGTGGACTCTATCTAACGTGAAACTAAAATATTAGTTTCAAATTTTAGTACAAGGCCAGCAATTTCGGGGGAAGGGGTAAGTCGATTACATCACCTCAACTGATACTTATTTCATCGACCCCGAAAGGATAAAAGGCAAAATCGACTTCGGAGGAATTTTAACTCGGGACGTAAAGACGATCAGCTTGCAGTTCATGAAATACAACAAAGATATGATAATCGTCAGTACGACATTGTGGTTCTTTCTGGTGTTAATGGTTACACAATGTTCGTTATTTATTCATCAGGAAAAACATAATAACAAAAGGAGATATGAAAACGTAACGAAGGGTTATTGAATATTGCGTATTAAGAAGTTAGAGACAGGTTTTTACAACATATAACCCCGGCAACATTTTCTAAGTGTTACCTGAGCCAACTTTCAATATATTTTTTGAAGTCGAAGAGACTTTGCCAACGATATACAATTGACTGCTTTACTAAAGAAGAACAGTAAATAAATTATATCGCATAGGAGTGAGTGCAGCTTGCTAACTAGCCAGCCGAACAAGTTTCATCTTTCTAAATGAAGTAACTATGGTTAAGTATGGGAACGTGATTGCGACAGTAAACAGCATATTCCATGACATTCGGGAAGTTGGCACAGTTTTTGCCAGAATTATAATGGTGCTTTCTAATGACTAGCACCAAATCCTTCTAGGTGTGTCAAACGGGAATCAGTACATGTCGCAGTTTGTGAATGTTTCAAGAGGTCTTTGCATCGAAGAGTTTCAAACCGTATGACTTATAAGTAATGCATGAGTACTTAGACAACATCAAGCGACAGATGAGAAAGCTACCATAAAAGAATATGGAAGGAAAAGTATCATACTTTGCGAAGCTGCTGCAAAGATAAAGAACTATAAAGGTATGGTCAATCGAAAACAAAAAAAAATTCTTGATAGTCTTGTATTTACTGGACAAACATTAAAACGTTTGTGTCTATGTGCTTTGCGGACTTCTAGGAAAAGTGTAAATCGGCTCGATATGTACACCATTCTTTGCCAAACCAATGATGGCATTATTGAATATAAGTATATTATTATAGGATACCTTCTACGTCAAACCAAAGAAAATTTAAACAGTATGTGAAATATTTCTCAGTAAAGACGAATTTAAAAAAAACTGAATTTAAAAAAAAAAACAATTTTACTTGAATGGTTGATAGAGATTGCTTCTCAAATTTTGATGCAGCTAAAGCCATTGCAATGGAAAATATGTTATTATTAAGAACCTCAGCAACACATATTTACTCTGGCGCTTATAAGGGGAAGGTTTCGTTATGTGGTTAAGAAGCTTGCTTTGTAACAACGTGGTTCGAGAAGGTGTATTCTACTATATTGCTAAGGCCCGGCCACGGCCAATACCTTGTAGGTGAAATTGGTAGATGGAGACAGTGTGGAAGCCCGTTGTGTGTGTGTGAGTGTGTGTGTGTGCTTACTCCCCCCACCCACTGCTTGACAACTGTTGCTGGTTTACTTACGTGCCTGTAACTTAGCGATTAGACAAAAGAGACCGAAAGAATAAGTAACAGACTTTTGAAAAAAAAAGGCACTAGAATCGATTTGTTCGACTAAATCCTCTAAGGCAGTGCCCCAGCATGGTCGGAGTCCACTGTCTGAAACAAGTAAAAGAAGATGCCAAGAATGCATATGTCACCAAGGAATCGGGTGCCGTCATTCACATTCCTTTGGCCTTGTTATTCACAGAGCTCAATTCAAAAGGCTTCCAAAATTAACATCTTATTTTAGCTACAACGGCTGCTTTTTCCATGGCCAGCTTCATGTGGTTTTATGTAGTTTTATGTAGCTACATAAAGCTAAGTCCTGAGTTAGGAAAGTCACATAGACTTGTGGCAAAAAGAAAATACAAGCACAAAGATTGCCAATTAATGTTGTGCAGAGAATATTGTGTAACCAAGAATTCTGTAGACATATACGATAGATTAGATTATTGAATTATTGATTATAGATAATAAATAAAAAATTTTCTTAGATTTTATTTTTTCTTATATAATGTTGACATAAAAGAGAAAATAACGATTATACTAGAAATTGTCTCACAGTGATGTATTTAATGATGTGGCTACTGTGTAGTGTTGTTAATACGACTAAAGTCATTTGAATATTCTTTTTTAATTAAGGAAAGAAACGAGAATTTCTATTCATGTGTGTGTGTGCGTGTGTGTGTGTGTGTGCGCGTGCGCGTGCGCGTGTGTGTTCATGTATATTTGTATGTATACACACACAGAGATTCTTCTATTTTTAAATATTTGAAGTCTTCCTGTAAAGAAGGACCTGGTTTCTTACAAAGAAACCTTCATATCGTTAGTATGTATATAGCAAAACTAAATTCACATTTTGAACTTGAAAGATGTTTTGCATACTTTTGCTGTTCCGTTTGTACATCGTATTTGTAATGTACATGTAAGATGGTTGATCTTTTATGTGTATTAACACTAACTTTTCCAAATTGTCACTTAGGCATTTGCTCATAGAATTAACTGCACCAATTATTAATAGTATATATGTGAATTTATAATTTGGGTATGGAAGCTGGCGGTTTCCAAGCAGTCCGTAGTTATCCTCTTTCTCTTTGATTTTCGAAAATATATTCACGTCAATAGCGCATATTTTCCTTGTCTGATCCATACATACATACAAATATACATATACATATATATATATATATATTAATTCATAATAGAATATAAGGATAAAAATCACTAACGTGATTTTTATCAAGTAGTCAGCATGCTGTAACAATTTGTAGGCAATTTATACATTAAATTAATAATAATATATATGTGTTTATAATTATATTAAGGGAAATGCCAATACCTTAAAAAAAAACTACCAAAATCTCCAGATAAATATACACGCCGCTGAAAGCAGGCTAGTGATAAGATATTAAAAATACCTCACGGTAATTGTGAACTGGTTCCAGTTTCTGGATTAAAACCAAAAATAAGCTTTCTCCCTTCGTCAACACAATACACGGGGAAATATGATTACAAATAATTGCACATACCGCACAAAGCAGCTTCACATCTCTACATACAAATATTTGCACGTATAGATCCAAGATAAGTCAATTTTAACTCCCCTCACGACAGCCATTTGTTTATTATAAGAATAGTTATGCAGTAAATACTATTCCGGTCAGGAGCAAAAATAATTTTTTAATTTCAATTTTATTTATTAATTCATAATAGAATATAAGGATAAAAATCACGTTAATGATTTTTCGGCACTTCAAGTATGCTGGTGATAGGTCGTTTTTACCTTTGCTCCCTTAATATATTCTTTTACTTGTTTCAGTCATTTGACTGCGGCCATGCTGGAGCACCACCTTTAGTCGAACAAATCGACACTGGGACTTATTTTTTGTAAGCCTAATACTTATTTTATCGTTCTCTTTTGCCGAACCACTAAGTTACGGGGACGTAAACACACCAGCATCAGTTTGAAGCGATTGTGGGGGACAAACACAGACACACAAATACATACACACACACACACACACACACACACACACACACATACACACACACACACACACACACATATATATATATATATATATATATATATATATATATATATATATATATACGACAGGCTCTTTCAGTTTCCGTCTACCGAATCCACTCGCAAGGCTTTGGTCGGCCCGAGATTATAGAAGAAGACCAAGGTGCTATGCAGTGGGACTGACCCCGGAACCATGTGGCTGGGAAGTAAGCATCTTGTCACACAGCCAATTTAATATAGGCAGCCGTGTACAATGTTTTACCGAAAAG
>NC_142929.1:76997156-77017156 GCF_046866305.1 Octopus bimaculoides | reverse complement strand
ATGCATACATACATGCATGCATACATACATACATACATACATACATACATACATACATACATACATACATACATACATACATACATACATATATACAGTGTGGTATATAAAAACAGCACAAGAGACTAGTCGTATATTTTCTATTCATATAGTATTTTTTATCTCTTCGTAAACAAATACTTATTACAGTATTGCTCAAAAATATTTTAACGTAATTATCTGTCAGCGAAAAATGACGAAGGAAAAATAACAAAACACAGTCAAAAGGACATAAAAAGCACTTGAAAATAATACAAAAAAAACATAAACATTAACACTCAAACTATTTTCAAATATTTACCAAAATAATACATTTATTTTCTCCTCTTCAAGAAGATAAAAAAAAATGTAAGGTAATCTAAAATATGAGCCTTCATATAATGCGTCATTTGATTAGGTGAGAGAGAAAAAATAAATAAGGAAGCTCGGTCTGCCCAACAGCCAATATGGTGTGTCAATAGGATATAAAAGAAACTATTTCACTGAGATTTTCTTATTGCAATAATTCGTTACTGCGGTGTTCTTAAATTATTAAAATGATCCTTAGTGTGTTCTATACAGATTCTCATTGTGTTTACCCTCACCTCCTGAGGGTAGAGAAAAACGGAGAGAATATTATTTAAGAGAAATCGAAAGACATTTATTTCTGTCAAAGAATAACCTTTGGAAATTATTCTTCAGAGGTGTATGAGGTAATGTCTCAAACATTGAAACTTGTGTGCGCGCGTACATGTGTTCGTATGCATATATTTGTTTATTTGTTTGTGTATCAGTGAGTGTGTATTTGTGTGTATTAACGTCAATATGTGTGTGCGCGCACGCTCGTGTGAGTGCGTGTGTGTGTGTATGTGTGTGCGTGCAATTTCTACTACTTGTTTAGAGATGTGCGGGTAATGACGTAATCATTAAATGTGAGCGCACGCGCACAAGCGTTCGTATGTACGTATATGTTTGCTTGCGCGTATGTGTGTGTGTGTTTGAGTACGTGTGAGTGAGTGAATTACAAGCAATTTCGACCAGATGCAGTCTCAAAACGCGAAAGGAAGACACTATGCACAATGATAGATATGGCATAGTCGATTCAGACATAAAAATGGAACCTTAATAGAAAATGCGAAGATTACGAAATCGAAATACTTAGAGACATAAAGAAGGTCTTATGTCGGATCCACATCACGTTGGGACAGTAAATGGTCAGGAAAAAAGAGAACACAATGGTATCAATACAAAGTAATTTTCATATTCCCTGCAATCTAGCTCAAACATATAGACATACCTCACTAAGCTCATTGCACTTACTACTACTACTATTACAACAACAACAATAATAATAATAATAATAATAATAATAATAATAATAATAATAATAATAATAATAATAATAATATTAATAATAATAATGATGATGATGATGATGATGATGATGATGATGATGATGATGATAATAATAATAATAATAATAATAATAATAATAATAATAATAATAATAATAATAATAATAATAATAATAATAATAATAATAATAATAATAATAATAATAATAATAATATTAATAATAATAATAATAATAATAATATAGGCTGTGCTTGCTCAAAAGAAGTTTGATCAGTTGCCAACATTGTGTCGAAGCAGCGGAAAACAGCTTAGGGTAGTATGTAAAAAATGCCGTGGAAACACTATTGAAATATGCGAAGAAGGCTGACGTCATTAAAACTAAGAATTGAGTTAAGAAAGAAAAATTTAAAATAAACACAAAAACAGAAACTGCATGGAAAAACAAAAAATGTACGGCCAGTTTGCAAGAGATACAAGCCCCAAGACAAATACAGAAGACTGGTGGCTATGAATGACCTGAAGATAGAGACAGAAGCACACATATACGCAGCTCAAGAACAAGCGTTAAGGACTAACTATGCCAAGTGCAGAATCGACAACACTACCGTCAGCGACAAATGCAGAATGTATGGTGAGAGGGGTGAAATGGTATGGCACATCGTTAGCGAATTTCCGAAATTGGTACAACGCGAATACAAAAGACGCCATGACAGTGTGGCAAGAATGATCCATTGGAAGTTCCGTGGAAATCACGGTCTACAAAGAGCAAAGACATGATATGAGAAAACCCCAGAAGGAGTCACCGAGAATGAAAATTACAAAATTCTGTGGCATGCAATGATTCCTTGCGATCATCTGACCAGAAATCGGTGACCGGACAGTGTTGTGTTAAATAAAAAGGAAAGAACATGCATGATAATCGATATAGCACGTTCTGGTGATAACAGGATCAAAGAGAAAGAAGAAAAACTGAACAACTATGACGATTTGAAATGGAAAATACGAAGGTTGTGGCCAATGAGGAGAGTATACGTGGTACTAATAGTAATTGGTGCACTTGGAAGTATCAGTACTCAACTACCAACATGGCTCAAAAAGATTGGTGCAAATGTAAAGGTGGAGCCCCTACAAAAATCAGCATTACTTGGAACTGCAAGAATTCTCCGCAGGGTTCTTGAAGCATGACCAGTAAACAAGTGTCACTTTAGTCTGCTGGCTGTGGACAGCTAACACTTTCCATCATACCCAGCAAAACAAGCTGTGGGGTTTCATATGATAATAATAATACTGCTACAACTGCTTATACTACTACTCCATATCTACATATCTACTTACAACAACGGCATAGCAAACAATAGAAACATAAATACAGACAAACGCATATACACGCTTTTACACATACACACGTATAAACATAAGCACACAAACACACACACTCACACACACACTCGCACGCATACACACTCACACACACACACACACACACACCAAACACAAACACACACTTACACATAGACACGCATGAACTCACAAACAAAACACCCACACACAAGCATACACACACATAGACACAAATATGCACACATACACACAAACACATTCGCACACACACACGCGCACACACATACATATACCCACACACACACAAAAACACGCACATACAGCTTGTGAAGAAGGTAGAAGCACTCCTTCAAACCCTAAAATGCACCCCTATTGGGACTATGTCGATCAGAAAACAGAAACAAAGCTCAAAGCTTTGTCCGAACAGGATTGATCTGTGGTATAATACTTTAACAAGACAAAGGGTAACAGTGACTTCGAAATTCTGGCCTGCTAACCTGTGTCATGTCTTTGTCTTTCTGTCACCCTTCTTATTGGAAAAATATAGGAGTGTCTGTGTGGTAAGTAGCTTGCTTACCAACCACATGGTTCCGGGTTCCGGGTTCAATCCAACTGCGTGGCACCTTGGGCAAGTGTCGTCTACTATAGCCTCGGGCCGACCAAAGCCTTGTGAGTGGATTTGGTAGACGGAAACTGAAAGAAGCCCGTCGTATATATATATATATATATATACATATATATATATATATATATATATATATATATATATATATATATATATATATATATATATATATGTATGTGTGTTTGTGTGTCTGTGTGTCTGTGTTTGTCCCCCACCATCGCTTGACAACCGATGCTGGTGTGTTTAAGTCCCCGTAACTTAGCGGTTCGGCAAAAAGAGACCGATAGAATAAGTACTAGGCTTACAAAGAATAAGTCCTGGGGTCGATTTTCTTGACTAAAGGCGGTGCTCCAGTATGGCCGCAGTCAAATGACTGAAACAAGTAAAAGAGTAAAAGAGTATATACGCCACAAAAAAAATGAGTAATTCTTCTGTTTAAGACTAAATTGCTTTTCTCATAATTCGACGTAAAAACAAACATTGATATAAGTGTGTGCGTAAACATATATATATATATATATATATATATATATATATATATTATATATATATATATATATATATATATAGCAAAAATTTAGATTCAGATGAATGTGGTACTTAAGTTGAGACACCAGAATTTAGTACGGTATTATCCATACAATTTCAAAATAAAGTGATTAAAATCAAAATAATCAACAAGGATATCCAGAGGTAATGCAATACGATCGTTTCAAGCAACTCCATTTAATTGAACAATGCAATCATTACATAAGTTTAAATGCAGAGCAATCCTCAGCTGCATAAAGACATAGGATTTAATTAAATTAAAACAGATCGACATATTAGTATAATTTTACCTAAAAACTCCAAGAAGGTAAAGAGATAGACAAAGAACATACTGTCTTCACTTCAGCTTAGAAACTACTAAAGTATCAGGAAGAAAGACTTGTTGCAAATTTTGCTTGTGACTGTTTTCCTCCCTCTATTGTGGAAAAAGTTTGGTATATATTCAAAAGTATTCAAAAAGATTTTTTATCCTTTTGTTTAAATATTCTTCTTAATAATCTTCTGAATAATCCTAAACTTTAACTTTATACAATATGACAATATTGTTTAAAATATTTTACTATAGTACCACATGATAAGATTTCCCCTGTTTCATTATCAATGGTCTACTATTGGCTTGCCCCTTTAATTGTCAGTTAACATCTTGATTTAAGATTTCCTTTACCAAAGCTCATTATATTGCTTCAAATAAATCTTGCTAGTTTTTTATGACTATACCCACTATGATTTCTGTCGACTCCCTCATCCTCCTTCCTAGTAGGCACTACTCCTTGTTCTTTTGGCCTTAGATATACAAAGATTTGATAAACTAGTCTATAAATTAAAACTGACCCTATAAAACAGTGACAAGCAAAATCTGCAACAAGTCTTTCTTCCTGATACCTTAGTAGCTTCTAAGCTGAAGCTACTATCTTCTTGCCTTCTTGGAGTTTTTAGGTAAAATTATACTAATGTGTCCATCTGTTTTAATTTAATTAAATTCTATGTCTTTATGCAGCTGAGGATTGCTCTGCATTTAAATTGATGTAATGATTGCATTGTTCAATTAAATGGAGTTGCTTGAAACGATCGTACTGCATTACCTCTGGATATCCTTGTTGCTTATCTTCATATATATATATATATATATATATATATATATAAGAAAACAAAAAATGGAACAAGAACGTAACAAGCGACAACAAAACATCCGGAGAGCTAGACGATACAAAAAAAGGACAAGAAAAAACAAGAAGTTTTCTATCTTCAGTGGACAGGACAGGGAAAAACAAGAGTTTTCTATCTTCAGTCGAGTTCCAGATTTTCTCAGCAGTTCCGGCCAGTTACAATCGAGACTGCGCCAATCTGGCCGGCCCCAAGAAAATCTAAGCTAAGAGCACTAGATTCCTTGGAAGAAAGCAAGCGAATATATACGAAAACAATGACGAAAAACGGAGAAATAGTACACAAATACAAATACAAACAACATGACATTAACAACAGGTGCCTTTCGACTAAGGACGAATTAAATTAAGCTGGCGTGTGTGGAAGTGAAGCCTTACGGCAAGGACATATAAGATGAAAGTCATGGAAAGGAATATAGATGTTGCACAGATGGTAGCTGAACCAAGAAAGAAAGGTCAGATTTGGTGGAACACCGGTCACGTGGAAAGAGAGGAGAGAGGTAGGAGCAGAGGGATAGAAGAATTAGGGAGGAACGAGAAAGAAAGAAAAAAGAAAAGGGACAGTGTGAGGTAAAAGAGGAGAGAAGGTAGAAATGAAGGAAAGGTGAGAATGAAGAGAAGGCCAAGAAATGTGAGAAAGAGGGAACGAGAAAAATAAAAGTGGAAAGAACGAAGTAAGTGTGAAGGGGCTGAAAGAAAGAATAATAGAGTCGTACAGAATTTAGATATATATGTATATGTACTTACATATAAGAGACCAAAAGTGTACTATGCCGCTATATGTATATATAAAAAAGAAAACAAAAACGGAACAGGAACGTAACAGGCGACAACAAAACATCCGGACAGTGAGACGATACAAAAAAGGATGGGTTATTCGGAGTTTTCTATCTTCAGTCGAGTTCCAGATTTTCTCGGCAGTTTCGGTCGGTTACACTCGAAACTGCTCTAAGCTGGCCGGCCCCAACAGATATAGATATATATATATATACATATACATATATACATGTATACATACATACATATATATGTATATATATATATATATATATATATATATATATATATATATATATATATATATATATATATATATAATCTGATAATCTAATTAAAATCAGAGGTAACATCAAACACTTGCACCACACGCACAATAGAACCAAAAATTGTAACAAGCAACTATACAAAGAAATATCAACAACAAAATTGATAAATCATAAAGAAAACAGAAAAATTGTCAAATATTTGTTTTAAAAAATTAACCTCAGATGAAGTAAAACACTGTAATGAATAATAATTATCAACTACTACAACAACAGCGAACAAATAGGTAACATTATCTAACACGTCACAATAACAATAGCAGGTAACATAACCACACTGTAACAGCAAGCAAACCCGCTTATTCAAGCATGCTTTGAAAATCTATCGTCAAAACTGCAAGCAGACAGGAATTCAAAATGCCAACTATTTACCTTCCATCTACAGCAGTAGGTCACGACCATTTTTACCTTTGGTTCCTATTTTACTCTTTTGGATCCCCATAGCTATTCGATGTTTCAATAAAATCTTGTTATATTTTTATAATTCAATATTATTAGGAACTGTATTTAAAATTTTTTTTAATATATTATGTATTGAAGAAGTATAACCAATTTTATTGCTCATTAATTTTACCAACAATATCTCATATGAACCCCCAAGAGCCACATGGAGCCCGGTTGAGAACCACTGATCTACACCATGACATTGATCTCTTACCTGTATTGATACCAGAAACCAATAAGGAGATCCCGAAATTCAAAAGTTCAGTGCCTGAAACAGTTTGAGAAATTAGCAGAGAGGGTACTGTTCGTATATATCGCGAATACACTTAACTCTTAAGGGAGTTATTATACTAACACGCCACCATCTGCGGTTATACAAATAATTTAAATTATAAATGTCTCGATAAATATAAAGTAATATAAATGGATTAGTAAAAGGTGTGATAATGTTCCGTTGATGTGTGCATTGATTGTGTGTTGAAGTGGAGAAAAAATTGGCGTGACTCCGCTGAAGGATGTTATCGAAATCTATTTATAACTCGGTGTATATATAGTATAAGATGTCTAGACTGCGGGTGGAAGACATATGGATGCGGAAATTTCGATAAGGTCTCCTTCAACATTCATAACACACATAGAAGACTGTATATTGGCCCTGTGTATGTTTATTCATGCGCCTTATGCACATAACACCAGAGGAATTATACTCACCTCATCTGTTAGCACTAAAAGCCTGAAAGAGTCATTTTGATAACGAGCATCTACAATTACAACTGCTTCAACAATGCCAAATTCTCAGATTTAGGAAATAAAATAAAGTGAAACCACACCAAACCCCTCTATCAAAATTACAAAACATTTAGAAAGATACATCGGTGCCATCGTAAACTTTTCTCTAAACAATAGCACAGATTTAGATCATTGTCCTTCATCACTACGCAACTAACGAAACATTTACAAATATACTTTGGCTTCAGCAACAACAAAACAGATATTGTCACAAAAGCAACACGGAGCTCTTCATCTCGCTGACACAAAGAAGCAATAAAATTGGTATAGAAACAATACCTTCCATCTAACTGTCGTAGATAACGTCGCTCCTGCTTGGGTCACCATAGTAAATCAGGGAAACTTTTGCTAACATACGGAGAATAAAATCATGAACAGATATTTTATTTTTCAATTGTGTGAAACAGTGATGTCAACTTTTGCTGACGCATACACAGAGTAAAAGTTTTAGTCGGGGTCATAATTCGTTCCTTGTCTGTTAGGACATATTTGGGGTGATTTATTCCCTTAGAATTGTCTACAGCAACAAAAATTATATTTTTTTAAGAATATCTAAATCTGTATTTATTATATAATTTTAAAATATATCTTTCTGTAATTATAGCTTTGTGACAGACAAAAGTTTAACTTTTGAGATAATAAACGCTTACATGACGGAGAAGAAAATTGACGTTAAGTCTGATATATTCAGTTTGATAATGGTAAAATGGAAATAAAAGATACAATTACAGGTTATAAACAAAGAACAAATGTATGAGTGTACGTGTTTGTGTATGTGCACGTGTGTACATGTGTATGTATATGTGTGAGTGTGTGGGGGGTTGTAGCAAATAACTGTGTTCGAACTATTCAGTCATATGTTGATGTGATATTCCATTTATTCAGCAATATTGGGCTATTTGTATGTTTGATAATGGTAGGATGGACATAAAAAGTTAAAAATAAAAATGATAGAGAAGCTATGTATACACTTGTACGCTGGTGGTTATATATATACATACATATATATATATATATATATATATATATATATATACATACACACATATACATACATATATATATATATACATATACATATGTATATACATATACATATATATATATATATATATATATATATATACATACATATACATACATATATATATATATATATATATATATATATATATATATATATATATATATATATATATATATATATATACATACATATATATATATATATATATATATATATATATATATATATATATATATATATATATATATATATATATATATATATATATACAGAGTGCGAGAGGGTGAGAGAGAAAAGCGAAAGAGAAGAGATACAGATTACTATATATACGCGTGTGTGTGTGTGCGCGCGCGTGTGTATGCAGACATAAAGGCAGACAGAAAATTTTAGTACTCATATGCCATACATTAAAGAAATGTAGACTTTAATTCAATAGGTGTTAATTTTCCAAATGCATTTGACTTAACCCAGTACACAGGCTAATAATTAACTTTAATTATGTTACTAAGATTTACACAGTATATATTTAACACGTGAATATAAAATGTGTGTGTGTATTCGTGCGTTGTGTGTGTGTGTTTAATCTAAATTTAACTTTTCTAATTTGGTAGAGTCATATATATTGAAGTATTTCTTTCTTAAGGATATTAGAGAGAATTAATTACGAATGATACGCTATTTCTTATTGTTCAGGTTTCATTGCTAAAACACATCACTTTTGCAGCATGAATGAAAAGATCTAGTCCACCCAATACTACTTGAAGCGAATTTGGAGATAATATTATGTCTTTTGTGTAAATTATAAAATAAATGAACAACTATTTATCAAGCCATTTAAAGACAGAATCAAACACCGTTGTTCTTGTTATTGTTATGGCTGTCATTTAGTGAGTGAACAAACAAGCTGGATTAGAGATCATTAGTATTTATATGTATCACTTCAGTATTACATGTGTGCGGATGTGCGTGTGCATATATGTACTTACATACACGCGCGCTTGCGCGCGCATACATTCGTACGGTCAATAACATACACGCAGCTGATATCCACAACTGACACATACACCTACATATTCGCACACGCAAGCGCCCACACACGGCCATGTTTTTATTAGTTCCTCCAAAGGCCAAAAGGACACCAAGGTTCCACAAGCTTCTTGTCCAACGACACTAATGTCGCTAAAATACCGATCTCACTTCTAGCAACACCATGTGACCCGCCTTGACCAATAGCAGCCTAGTGTCCAGTAGCCATTTCGGACTTCCTGTACATTCGGTCGATTAACTAAGTCTCAACGAGCTAAGTAAAGAGGCCTGCAAAAGTTTTAACTGCATGGAGCCGAATTAAACCATTTTAAATAATAATATATGTGACTGCTACTCAATATGTGTAGTGCTTTGTTCTTTCGTTTGTCCC
Organism: Octopus bimaculoides; assembly: GCF_046866305.1. Taxonomy (NCBI): domain Eukaryota; kingdom Metazoa; phylum Mollusca; class Cephalopoda; order Octopoda; family Octopodidae; genus Octopus; species Octopus bimaculoides. The sequence goes on along the minus strand of NC_142929.1, from coordinate 77,007,324 downwards.
TTCACTCGTATATATATATATCCAGACAGGATCAAATTTCGTGACTATATGTATGAGTGTATATATGTATGTATGGGTGTATATATATATATATATATATATATATATATATATATATATATATATATATATATATATATATAATAAATAGTAATTGATATATAATATATATGTATATGCATGCATATATATATATATATATATATATATATATATATATATATATATATATATATATATGAATGCATATATGGGTACAGGACATCACCAACGTAAACAACGAGAAAACATGGAAAACAGTGCAAGTGAGAAAGGATCCTTCATCAGTTATCGGCTGGCTATCTACTCCTCATTTCGAACATTCAACAACAATATGAGTGCTCAAAGACAGTTGGTCCCATAAATTCGGAAATAAAATTTAGGATTTATGAAAGATCAAAGTTGGGAACAAAAACTTGACACTGGAGGCATACAAGGAAAACGAACGAAAACAAACATGGAGGGTCATTAGACCAGAACGAGAGGAAAATAGTGAACGCTGTGAGAAACATTTTTTTCTGAAAAGAGAAAATATAGAAGAAAGAGAGAAAAAGACACGTCTGTTCTTTTGAACGTCCGTGCAGGAAAAGAAAGATGATCACGTGAAGAAAGAAAGATGTATGATGGTCACGTGTGAGCAACGAGACAGAGAAAAAAGAAAGAGGGGAGAGAGAGAGAGAGAGAGAGAGTGTGTGTGTGAGAGAGAGAGAGAATGTGAGAGAGAGAGAATGTGAGAGAGAGAGAGAGAGAGAGACAGACAGACAGACAGACAGACAGACAGACAGACAGACAGATAGAAAACGATGAAGGAGGTAGGGGGAGAAAAAAGGAATTAGAGAAGGATGTAGGAAGAAAACAGTATAGAGTAGAGAGTCACATCAAAAAGGTGAAGATAAACTTAACTGGAAATGGATATATATACTTTTAATATAAGGATAAAATTTCATTAAAAGAATTTTATCAGTGGCCAGCATATGAAAAATACCTTTTAAGGTGAAAATTATAAATACAATTATAAATAAGGGTGAAAAGATTTTTTTCTTTGCCAATATGCTGAAAACTTGACGCTAAATCATCTAAGGACATTATATATATATATATATATATATATATATATATATATATATATATATATGTATATATATATAGGCATACATATATGTATACATACACGCACACTCACACACACACACACACACACACACACACACACACACACACATATATATATATATATATATATATATATATATATATACATATAAAGGCATCAAGCTGGCAGAATGATTAGCGCGCCGGACAAAATAGCATTTCTTCAGACTTTACCTTTCAAATGTCTTTTATCCCTTTCAGCGTCAATAAAAAAAATGTACCAGCTGAGCATTGGAGTCGAGCTAGTCGACTAACCATCCCTACAATATATATATATGCTTGTGCGTTTGTGTGTATGTGCTTTTATGTGTGTATGTATGCATATATATATCAATAATAATAAGGATAATTACGAAGTAGCATAGCATTACCTTTAATTCCTTTATATATATATATATATATATATATATATATATATATATATATATATATATATATATATATATATATATACAGCTTCAAATAGACATACACATGTTTCTACTCCATCGATTAGTAACCATATATATATATATATGCATGTGTGTTTGTGTGCATGTGCTTTTGTGCGTATATATATATATATATATATATATATATATATATATACACACACACACATGTTGATGTCTTAATCTTCCTGCTGTTATATGTATACATGTGTGTGTGTGGGCGCGCGCGTGTGCGTATGTACTTATACACACACACACACACACATATTCATACATACACTCTTGTATCTGAGTGCGTCTATATATAATATCTTGGCAAATAATATGATTACCCTCAGAACTATATTCATGCAATAGAGAGAACATGCTAAAGAAATGTACAACACCATACAATATAAGAAAGCTGCAAGATTTGATATATGTTATGTATCTAATTATATAGGCTACATTATTGAACATTGCTAACCGTATTATCAAGCCTGGTTTTATTTCCATTCCTCATCCGTCCTTTGCAAGGAAATTTCAGGGCATGCCTATATTAAAAAGAATCTAATGTATTTGAACTCTTTTCCTCTTTATGTTCCTATTGGACAATCTCATTGACAGACGATGAAATATTGTTTCCTTAAGGAGTACAATGTTTGCAAATTGTTGCTTTTGAAACTAATCCGAACAAACAGCCATGTTTCTTCTTTTCGTTTTCTTTTCTCTCGTCTCTTTTTCCTCTTCATTTGTGTCTCTGTTTCTCCCAGTCTCTCTCTCTCTGTCATTCTCTCTCCACTTTTCTAACTATCTCTCTTCTCAACTGTTGCTCGCGTCATTTGTCTGTCTCTGTTTCTCTGTCTTCCTCTCTCTCTCACACACACACACACACATACATACACACTCTATCTTTCTCATTAGAACCCATTTCTTCTTCTCTCTCGTTCTGTCTACTTCTCACCTCATTCTCATTCTCCCTCTCACTCTCTCTCTCCACTCTCTCTCTCACTCTCTCTCACTCTCATTCTCTCACTCCCTCTTGCTTTTTCATGGTACATTCCACCTATCTCTCATCCCATATCTCTTTCTGTCTACTTCTCTCTCTCCTTCGCTAGCTATCTCACCCATTTCTTTATCTTTCTCTATTTCTTTCTCGTTCTCTCTACATCTCTCTTTCATTCCTTCTACCTTTCATTCCTTCTACCCCATATCTATCTCCTTCCCCTCTTTCTTCCTTCTTTCTCTCTCTCTCTCCCCTCTCACCCTCGCCTCTCTTCCTCCCCTTCTCCATCCTTCTATAATATCATGACAGCGCCATAATTGTTGAATGATGGGACAGATTTATTACACTTGCAAGTTTCGGCCATTTTTATTAAAACTGGATATATTGTTAGTGAATATCTTCTCAGCTCGTAGCCATGTTTGGTACAACAACTAACAATTATAGATTAACGATGGAGAAGAGAATAAAAAGAAGTGAGTGTCTCAGTACATAATGGTTGGTTTTTGTTTACAAGGCATTCTTAAGACGGCTAAGGAGTGAATATAGCGGATCTAAAATTCGTGTAGAGAAACCAATCGAAGTTTTGGAAATCAAGGTATGTCTTGTAGCAGTAAATAATCGTTTTTCAATTGATATAGCCATTTGCTATTGCAGACACATAAATAAAGAAAGAAGAGAAAAGTTTTACGTTTCTTTCAATTTAGATTTTGTGGTTGTATCATTAATAATCTGGAATGGAAACATCTTCTTAAGTGAAACGAAATCTATCTGGAGGAGAAAAGAAGAAGCAAAATTAGATAGACATACCGATAAAAAGTTGAACAAATAAATAGATAGATACATGAATAAATAGATAAGTAGCAGATAGAAAGATACACGAATAAATAGGTAGCTAGATGGATAGGTAGACGTTGGAACACATAGACAGACAGACAGACAGACAGACAGACAGATAGATAGATAGATAGATAGATAGATAGATAGATAGATAGGTACGAACGTACTACGTACGTACTACGTATGTAGCTATCGAGATAGATAGATAGATAGATAGATAGATAGATAGATAGATAGATAGATAGATAGATAGATAGATGGATAGATAGGTAGGGAGGGAGGGAGGGAGGGAGGGTGAGGTAGATAGATAGATAGCAAGGTTATAAGTTCAATCCTTTTATAAGAAAATTTCTCTGTGTAAGAGTAGGATACCTACCGATAATACATAGAGACATCCAGGTGTTCTTGATGAAGATAACCAGGAAATGAAACCGATCGAACAGATCGAATCGTGGTGTAAAGCATTAAAAAACATAAAAATTGTATAATATCGATTACCAGTATCAAAAGTATCCATGAAAGGGATTAACTTGATTTGTTTCAGAAAATAATAAATTTAAGGGAACGCATAAGATTACGGCATTAATATCTTTCTCAAAAAAAAGGGTATCACTAAAAGCCATATGTAACAAAGGGCACCTCGTGAGAATCGAACCTACTACGGTGAGGACATTCATCCTGTGGCGGTGGTGGTTTGGAATTATTTGCTTTCTACAAATATTTATTAGGTTTGCAATACACAGGAATATAACGGTTGTTTTTCGACAGAGTGTCGAGTGGATTTTGATTTATGTCAACATAAGGATATATCTGAAGACTATTTTGTTATTTGGCAGAATACAGCAGTAAGGACGTGTGTGTGTGTGTGTGTGTGTGTGTGTGTGTGTGTGTGTATGTGTATGTGCGCACGCATATGTGTGTGCGTGTCTATTTTACGTACATGCGAAAATATTCTTGCGTAATATTTCATGCATATGTGTGTGTATGTGTGTGCTTGTCGGTGTAAAATTGCATTATTTTCGTTCCCTCAGTCATTTGACTGCAGTCATGCTGGAGCACCGCCATGAACGGTTTAGTCAAACAAATCGATCTCAGTATTCGAATTTTTTTTAAAGGCTCGTACTTATTCTATCGGTGTCTTTTGTTGAACTGCAATGTTACGAGGCATAACCAAACCAACACCGGTTGTCAACCAGTGGGCGGGGGGACAAATACATGCACACATATATAGATGAAAGGTAAAGTCGATCTCAGCGAAATTTGAAATCTGAACGCAAAGAGAGACAAAATGCCGCAAAGCATTTTGCCCACCGTGTTAACGATTCTTCCAGATTGCCACCTTAATTTTGAGTACAATTAATAGCACATTATTCGTCTTTGAATCAATTGCCTCAGTTGCATGTTTGCTAAATGCTGTCTTAACAAATCCAGAAACCATGTTGAAATATAAACATTCCGTTATACATCTGTCCTCTACTATTACGAGTGTTTTATTGAAAAAGCTCACCAAGTTAAATGAACCTGTGACAAATAATGAAACATGTGGTAGAAAATAGGCTTCCTTCTGAAACCCATGTTTTTTTTCCATTTTTTTATCGCTGCCCCGTGTTATCACAGATCAATTCGTGATAAGCATAACATGGTTCCTAATTGGATGCACTGTGTTACACGAAACAGTGATAAACGAGGACAGGTAGACAATTAAGCCACATGGAGTTGGTGGTTAGGCGTCTTTTTCTTTTCCGTTTGTTTCAACACTTGTTATTTAAGTAAAATAAAAATTTATGCGATTTTATCAAAGCAGAGGTTAGAACGCAAACTTCTTACAACGCAGCCACGAGAATCTTCCAACAGTTTCACTGACAAAGCATTGGTCTCACCGGGACTATAGTAGACGACACTTGCGAAAGGTACTGTACAATGAGACTGAAACTACGTGATTACGAACAAAGCCATGGCAACACATGTTTGTAAAAGTTTCTTCTTTACTTCGGCCAAAACCCACAAACCCAATTTATTGGAGGTAAGTAAATGGTCGATTGAATAAAGTTTATCTTTTTAGTCCATGAACCTAGAACTCAAAAGGTATTTGATTAAATATTACAAGTCGTTTAGTTTGATGCTCTACCGACTCCCTCAGATCCCACCACCACTACTACCGATATTAATGCATTAAGAACACCTGCATGTCTATCTCCATTTAAGTATATTAGTTTATAGGAAAACTTCACGTTTGGCTGCTCATAAGAATATCGATTCATTTTTAAATAATGGTCGGTTTATTCAGCTTGTTTTTTTTTTTGCTTTTTTTGTTTGTTTTCTTTTTTTTTAATATAACATTGAAAGATTCATGTAAAAGCCCGGAGCTATTATCCATCCGTTTTACCAAAATGTCCACTTTACCAGGACAAAAATATCTCCTGTATTCATAACAACACTATGCCTCTCTCTATTTTCCTTCAGAGAAAATAGCCTGTATGGATGGCATTTCAACAAAATGAAATGGAAAATAAGCGCTAGGTCTTTTCATCGCTTTATTATTAAAGAAAGCACTATTGTTATTATCATTATTATTATCATTATTATTATTATTATTATTATTATTATTATTATTATTATTATTATTATTATTATTATTATTATTATTATTATTTGTATCTTTATCTCAGCATTTTCATAGGAGGTTTTATCGTACGGTGTTACTTCGAATTTCTGTTTGCCTGATTTTTATATCTTCACGTGTTTTTATTTCGTACAAAAAAGTATTGCAGAATCTAAACATCGTTTCGTCTTTTCATACAGAAGCGATACAACCGTTTGTTTTGCTGTTTATTCATACGTACTTATACAATAATCCACACATTTATACAATCAAATAAACACACAAATATATGTGCGTAATGTGTAATTGTCCAAAATTATTCCCGTTACAATTACACGACATTTTATACAATGTTCCAATATGCACTCATCTATGAACAGCTGAATGTGTGTGCGTGCGTGCGAGTGTGTGTGTGTGTGTGTGTGTGTGTGTGTGTGTGTGTGTGTGTGTGTGTGTGTGTGTGTGTGCTTTTGTGTATATAAGTGTGAATATACGTGCATACAATGACGATTTGATGGAGTCCTTTTCAGTGTTGGATTGAATGCTTCGAGGCAACTCTGTGAGTTCAAACCATGTCAAGGTCAACTTTGCTTTTCACCCTTTCGGGGTCGATTAAGACATGCCAATCACGAGCAGTAAACAAGCGGAGTTGTTAGAGAGTCATGGTTAGATGCCTTGTGGAATCTGATTCAGAACCATACATTTTGAGAGCTACGTCTGTGATGTCACTAGTACTAAGCCGTGTCAACCTATGTCAGTGGACTTTCCTTTGAGTAAACATTGGTGACGTAGAAAGGAGAGAAAAAGAAAGAACAAAAAGAAAATCATAAAGAAAAACACAAGAATAAAAGGAGAATGAAGCCGAACTGAGAGATAGCAAGTTGTCAGCTAGGTCATAAATCAGTTAAGCCTATTTAAAAGATATAAATACACATCCAGTTCGAAAGACATAAAACCTTATACATACAGACTCACGCGCAAGCACACACATACAAACACACCCCCTCACACGCACACACACACATACACATATACACACACATGTATATGCAAACGCTCAAACAGATATACATATATATATATATATATATACACATACATATGCAAACGCTCAAACAGATATATATATATATTATAATTATATATATAATTATAACAAGGGGTCGGCTTTATGCCTCACCACGCACCGTAAGAAATAGTCACTAAAGTCCTTTTTACTACTTTAAAATCTCCGAGGATAACACACTTTATTGTAGGCAGGCAAAAGAAAAATAATGAATCAATAAGGCTGATTAACTACGAACGTTTTTCGAACTTTAAGTAAAAAATAATTTTACTTATATATATATATATATATATATATATATATATATATATATATATATATATATATATATACATGGAGTTAGATGTATGTCCGGTCATAGAGGGACTAATGACTTCGCATCCATAAAGCGCTTAGCTTTATAGACTATTCGTCAGACTCCAGTAGCCGCGGGCACATAGACGATTCGTCTATAAATCTAAACGCTTTATGGATACGAAACTATTGGTCACTCTATGACGGGGCGTATATTTAACTCCATGTAAATACATTACTGCAATATATATATGTATATATAATGGTTGGCTGAAAAGTTCACTGGCTGACCAAGGTACTCATGTGGAATGTGACCTGACCACACACTTCTTCCATTGATGTTGCAGTGCTTGGATCTCATTGGAGAAGCTTTATCCTGTTGCAGATAAGAATCTTCAACAGCAGATATGACGCCAACAACACTGCGACAGTGGTTCCCAGCCATCACCGTGAGGTGAGCACGATCATCCTCTGTGGTGGCAGTTGCAGGACGTCCAGACCTTGCGTCATCTTCAACACTCTCCCTTGTCCTAAATTTAGCTGCTCACTTCTGCACTGTTGATAAAGCTAGAGCGACATTCCCTAATATAACAACCCTGTCAGCGTGAATGTCCTTGAGGGCTAAGTCCTTTTCTTGCAGGTACTTGATAACACCACGATGGCAATTTTTTTCGTTTTCAAGAGAATTTGCTACTAGTTACTTTTGAAGTCTTCTTTGAATAGCTAGATGTCAGTTTACCAGGGGGAAAATGCAGTTCTTAACAAAAAGTAGTTGAAATTAATGTATGCAAGATTTCACAGCTTTAACAGCCTATGAACTTTTGAGCCCACTCTCGTGATTTGACATTTGTCTTTGTAAATGTAGAACCATTATTTCGATATCGGTAAATGGATAGCCGTTATAACTGCATAGTGTATTTTCTTAAAAGTCTTTAGGGAAATGTTTTTTTTACATTTCCCATCACCGATACATGTTGTATTGGGTCTATCTCACCCACATGGACCAGGTAGCATGCTTTTGGTGAAATGTTAAAATAGAATCGGTTGTGTTTGTGAATTTGGAAGTTATGCATAAACAAATTTATCATAGTGTTCTGGATCTAACTTATATTCTTTTTCTAGTAGGAACAACATATGACTATGGAATAGCCTACTCTTTTGAATGTCTATAGTCCACATGTTCCATGCAATCTCTCCCAAAATTGTCTTCTCCAAAATGTTATGTAAGTGATCCCTAAGTTTCATATCAAATACTCTGTCAGTCTGGTCTGTCAGCCGGTGTATTTCCTGGATAAAGTTTCTTGTGATTTTTTTTCCATTAAGGATTACAAGTGAAAGTGATGAAGAAATTTGGTTTTCCTAACTTTTGAACAATTGCCGTCGAGTCTTCGTATAGTCTCTACATCTATCATGGGCCTCCTGTGAATGCTTGAAGTATGATTACTCTTTTGTCAATATTTGAGCTATAAGAATACATGTAATCATGAATATCATGAATATTTTGATACGTCGTTTCTAACCTGATTTCTTTTCCATTACATTGAATCCACTGTAACCTTGCTTCTTCAACGTTGTAATACATATCACAATAATATTCTTGAGCCAAACGATCAGAGTAGTGAAGAAAATGGAAATCATGTCTCCAAACCATGAGCCTATATTTTTAAAACTTCATCTGTGATATTTTGACTCTTACCTCCAGCATCAAAAGTTGACTCTCCATCCCTTATCAGCGAATGGAAATAGCACTGGGAACTGCAGTGGGTCATAATTTGGATACATTGGATTGTTTGAAGGGGCGACTCACCAGGAACACACCTTTTACGCAGTGTCATGGGTCTTTACAGTTGTACTGTTTCCAGATTTGCATCTTGCATAATTACTGCAACTTCATCTGCAGCTGGAAGATTGCACGTTTGGTTACCAGTTGTAGGAATGTGTTTGTTTTCTGGAATTGAGAATTATTGTGTTTTAACAGTATCTAAATATTCTACACTGTTAAGGAGGTCGAGTCTTCTTGAGAACCTCATATTACCAGAGATCTCGGTCCTTTGTCATCTCATTTCTTAAGCTCAGAGTCCTAAGGTGAACTTTCACAGCTGAAATGCCGCTAAGTATTTTCCCGGAGTGTGAACGATTCTGTAGCTCGCCGCCTTAACATAAACTATAATAGTAAGAGCGAATTCTACTACTGAAAAAGTTTCGACACAAAACGCTGTCAGAAATGAAACAGGCTTAAAACAAAATATTATTATTATTAAAGAAACAGGAAGAAAACACTCTCAATGATTTTAGATGTGTAAGAAACAAGCAAGGAAAATTTTTGAATGGCTTATATCGCATACAAATAGCATATGAAATTGTAGAGATACTCGAGCACCAAATGTTTGCCAAGTAGCGCGCATGCGTACAAACTGTAAACTGGTCATGAGCACTTCCTTCCAGCCGAGTTTAATATAATAGAGGTTACCGTATATCAGTGCGTACGCGTTACCGGAAGTCCATAATGAAGGTGTATTCTTTTTAATCATATCGAAGGTTATATACTTATACATATATATAAATTTTAAATATATATATATATATATATATATATATATATATATATATATATATGACAGATTTTGTTCAGTTTCCATCCAGCAAATCCACTCACAAGGCTTTGGTTGGCCCGGGGTTAAAGTAGAAAACATCTGCTAAGGAATTTGCTCGGCGTGCTAAGAATCGTGCCGCCTCACCGTGTGTGTGTGTGTGTGTGTGTG
>NC_142929.1:76969656-76992156 GCF_046866305.1 Octopus bimaculoides | reverse complement strand
AGAAGCAGTTGTATCGAAGGAAACCAGCTTAGGATTTTAGTCGTCTTGACCCATATGGTCAGGCTTTCAAAATATTCTTCAAAAGTTTTCTTGAATGAAAATAATCCAAAAAAGTAATTCTTTCATGCAGTGAAATCCAGAGCTTCAAGAAGTGATGTGAAAAAGCACGTCTTCATTGATCGATAGTCAATAATATTGAATATAATAACATAAACAAATAAAATAAATAAAAAAGATCCTTTTTGTAGAGTTTATATTTATAGTTTATATTTATATGAGATAAAATTGCTTTAACTGGAAATCGAAACTGATTTCCCCTCGTATAAGGAAACATATTGTTTTCGTTGATATTAATAAACAGCAACGTTTGATGAAAGACGGAAATCATTTTCAGTCGTTCTTTCCAAATTGAAAGTCCACTAACTTGTATGATTTATCAATATACTTATTGTGTAATGTTTCAGTGCATACAGAACTAAAATCAAAGGTGAATACACATTCATCTCTCTCGCTTATTGTGTATCTTTCTAAAGTTATCAAGGACTTCTTCATACTTTTGAATAAACTATAAGCATCAAGAGTTCGGTAGAATTCTACTTCGTTTCTCTCAGAAACTTTCCGTTTGATGGTATATCAATTTAAACATTATACACTGAGTTAAATATTTGCTTTCTGCTCTATGATTCGCATACAACTGTAATTCTACGTTCGTTTTATTAGTTGCTTGTGCATATTTGGTATACCCGTGCATTATGGGTTATTCATTTTCCTTTCCACCCCACATTACATATCCATGTTGCTATGCAAACACTGTACTCTCTTAAATAATATCTACTTGACATTTTCCGCGCTTTTATAATCATTACTCTTTTGTAATAATTAATATTCTTAGAAGTAGCACTAGATAATATTTATTCACATACATCGACTGCATTATTTACAGTCTTATAATTGGAACTTAAACTAACTTTCCATATAAACATTATATAAACATCTTCACTGTTGTTAGTTTAAACACGTGAGCGTTTCTACATGACGAAACACTGTTTTATCAAGTTATCGTTCACCGAATCAACTGACTAAGATATCTTTTCAGTATATATCTCTCTATGTAAAATGTATGCATTGTAACAAAATTACTGATATTGATATTGACTTGTAGCAAAGTTTATTTGAGTATAATAACAGTTATAATGATATTTAAATGCGAAGTGACGCGGGCATTGTGACGGAAACATGGATTTGTATCGTAACGGCAACTTGTGTCAATATTGTTTCATTGAGTGCTATAGATATTTTAATGCTAGAGTTTGTATTGATAACTATGAAGTTAGGTGGGATTCGAAGTTAGGAGTAATAGTAGGGCTGTAAACATTGGTAAAGGTATTTAAACTTTAAATGGTGTAGATATTGTAGCAAAGAATGACAAATGTGTTATGACAGTAATGTAAACAGTTTAACAGTGAATTTCGTGGATATTCTATCATAGAATAATTATTTACATTACTTACATTGGACGGATATGTGTCCTCATCTTGTTTGTTGTTACCACAACGTTTCGGCTGATTTATTCTCTAACCTTCATCAGGTGTCCTGATAGAATTTTGAACCCAACCCTGTATTCTCATTCCTAAGATATTTTTTGCTGATGTTATTATTATTATTATTATTATTATTATTATTATTATTATTATTATTATTATTATTATTATTATTCAAAGCATTGCCTTGAATTGAACTCGCAATCTTGGGGTTAGTAGCCTGCGCTCTTAACCATTATGCTATATGCACGTGGACATATAAAGTATGAGGACACATATCCGTCCAATGTAATTAGCGGTAAATAATGTATTCTTTATATGAATTCCTTATAGGAATTTCTTATATGAAAAAATATATAGAACAGTATTATCATAGAATAAGTTTGACATTGTAATTGAATGTTTCCCGTGTAGTTTAGTAACTAATGATCAAGATACTAAAGTAAGAATGCGGTTTGAACAGAGGCAAAACATATTAAATTGAAAGTAAGAACGGAAAAGCAAGAATGCAAAAGAATACCTACACATGAGATATCATTAAGAAGCCAGAAAACTTTGAATAGTTTTATCATCTATCACTCTGATGAACTCACCGGTCTACTACCGACTTCTTGGTTTGACTTCTACCGGATATCTCTTTTGAAACGAATATGTTCAGTTTATTGCCATGTCGGCTGTTAAGAAGGTTGAATCTCTCTTTATGCTAATCTGAGAGTATCTTGTATCTTTATAAGGAAACCATTCGAGCTCGCACTGAATATTGCAGTCATCTTTGAGCTAATGACTCTTCTGTGTGTTTTAGCTTGCTTGATCGAATTCAGAATCGGGTTGTTAACATGGTGGATCCTCTTCTGTCTGCTGAGTTGGAATATTTTGCTCAAAGTCGAAATATATCTTCGTTGTGTCTTTTCTATAAGTATTTCCATGGTCATTGCTCTGATGAACTTTCTTGTCTAGTGCCCTCTGTCAAACCCTTTAAACGTGTCACCCGTTTTTCTTCACGTTGTTTCTCTGTTGAGCTTCCTGTCAGTCATAAGTCATTCCATTCTAATAGCTTCTTTCCTCGAACTCACTACCGTCGTCTTGTTTTCCTCTGAGTGGTCTATGGTAGTCAGTTCTTTAAACTTTCTGTCAATCGACAACTTTTGAATTTGTGGGTTCCTTCTTTGCTTTGTCCCTGCAAGGGTGGCAAGCTAGTAGAATTGTTAGCACGCCGGGAGAAATGCTTAGTGGCACTTCGTCCGTCTTTATGTTCTAAGTTCATATTCCGTCGAGTTCATATTCGGTCGAGGCTGGTATCACCTTCCTTGAAATGTCTGAACTAGTTTTATGCCATACATTCGTTGACAGCTCATTTGCCTTCCACATCATTAATTTCTTTTGTCGCTGTCCTTCTCTCAGTCCTTTTTCAACAGGTAGCGTATACTAGCTCTTATTGTAATTTTTTCGCCATTCATTCTCAAAGCACTGAAGTAAATAATAAACAACGTTTCTATGTTGCATATGAAAATAAAGAATAATCAGTTCAGCAACAATTGGAGAAAAAGTTGCATGAAATTAATGATATAACATGGAGATACAAGTTGCCAAAAGTCATCTGTGAAAATCTGAAAAAAAAACGTTTAACTCAACCTGGTATTGTCTAGGTTCAGTTAGAAGTCTACTACAATACAGCCACAGTTAAACGCGATTGTTATCTGAGATACATTAAGGACAAACTTCTAAATAAAGTTTGCAAACATTACAATAGTTACTCTATGCTGTGTAAGTTCAACTAGAAGTACATTATAATACAGCCATTGTTAAACAGACCGTTACCTTACAACCCAAAGACAAACTTCTAAATAATGTTTATAAGTATAACAATGATAAAACTATTCAATACTGTCAGTTCTCCTCAGCACTAGTGAACTCTATAGTAATACTGAGACAGAAATTCAAGCTAGGGAGATAATAAACAACGCAAATATCTACCAAATCTAATTAAATGTAGAAGTGTCAGAGTCGTTAGAGTGACGTACAGAATGCCACGCAGTATTTGTTCTGACCATCTAGTCGAACTAGATAACTTTTGGTATTCATTCTAGACCTTTGTGTCTTTAGTTCAAATCCAGCCATGGCTTACGTGGATGTTAGACTTAATTCATTGCCCAGTTTAACACCACCACCTAGCACTACGGGTTCCTTTAGTGGAGTTCACTCTTTTGCAAGCATTTGGGTAACGTCTCTTGTTTGAGAATACCACCCTTCTTTACTTCCACCCCTCCTCTCCACCTCTCTCCTCTCACGCCCTTCTTTCCTCCTTTCTTCCTTTCCTCCCTTCTTCCCGCCCTCCTTTCCTCCTTTCTTCCTTTCCTCCCTTCTTCCCGCCCTCCTTCCCTCCCTTACCAGTTTCAGAGACCCTATAAAAAGATCCGGGTTTTGCCTTCCCAATCGGCTCCTTGCAACAGATTATAAAAAGTATTTTTCATCACGTGGATTGAAACTCAGACGATTACCTATACCAACGATAACAACACTAACAACTATACCAACAATACTTACAATGATAACAACCACATCAATATTCTACAATACTAATAGCCAAACTAATACAAACAATGCTAACAAATACACGGATACAGTATGATACTGACAATGCTAACAACTACATTAATACGTTACAATATTAGCAACAGCACTGACACTTTACAATACCAACAAATATGGGAACTATAAAAGTCAGTGTAGTGTTATAATAGATTGAAAGAGCAAGTATGACCAATCACTTCCTTTACTCTATCCGTCTCTCATAACACTACGAAAAGACCATGACTATCCTTCCGTTGGATAAATAGATTGGCTAAATGTAGAATATTTGAGGTTAAATCCATTGAAACTTAAAATAATTTCACAGCTAAATAGTCTCGACAGCAGAAATTACTGTCACAAATTGTAATTGTTGTTCCAATAATGTAATAATTTCAATGAATTTTTTTAAGACATACGAAACCAGACAAATACTGCCATAGAGAGAAAGAGTGACAAAATTATTAAAATCATTGCTATTATAATCACTATAGCGCTGGCGAACTGGCGGAATCGTTAAGTTGTCGGACAAAATGCTTAGCAGCATTTCTTCCGACATAACGTTCGGTGTTCTACTCTACCGAGATCAACTTCACCTTTTATCTTTTCGGGGTCGATAAGTTGTTGAGCAGTGGGAAGATGTAATTGACTTACCCCTCCCTTCAAAATTTTATTCTATAATATTAATACTATCTTTAAATTTAGTATTTACTATCCTAAGCGTTTTAGGGCCTCTTACAACATACACCATTTTCCCATTGATTTATTTATTTATCTTACCCCGTATAACGGTCTCAATAGCCGGCCTTTTGTTTTTAAATTTCAAACGACCAATTACATCGAACGTTGGACCTTGGCCTGTCTCACTTCGGACAACAGGTTGAAGAGCAGTAAATGAATAAAATTACACTTAACCAATTAACACTTTATTATGATTAATACTATTAATTAGTACTACAAACATAATTATTATAAATTATTATGATTAATCTAAAACCTTATTGTATCTTCACCCCTCCCCCGACTAAAACCTATTGGCGTATCCCACTGTTATTTTTTGTTTTTTATTACTTATCCATCCTATCCCCACCATACGAAGGACTAATCCACCAATTGCTATTTTTAGTTTAGTCATTTACTTAACGTCCCAAAGAACACTCAAGCAAAATGGTATGATTACAACCACATTCAACTTTTCCCTTTTTCTTCTTTATGCTCTTCTTTATTTATTCTTCACTCTGATGGAGCTCCATGTTTCAGATCGGCTTTATTACCAAATATGATAAATATTTTAGCATATCAATGGCAACACCATACAATATTGGCAGCAGAAACAGCTGTTAAATGGGATGCAGTCTATTTGTATTGAATTAATAAATAGTAATTGATGTAAATCAATTGTTGTTCATCGATATTTCTCAATTTTCTGTTTTCTCTAAATTTTGTTTCTTGATAAACTTATGTTTATCCTTGTCTTTACCTATAATTTATGAGCATAATATGCTTGCATGTGTATGCCCATGGTTAAACATAGGTAATATACCGGTAGTGTAATGGATACTTCTATCCTTTAGCTGGTTATTTTAACCTCTAACTCAGCTAAACTGATATACATATATATATATATTGGGTCATCCCATAAATAATGCAGGGTTTTTTTTTCAATTGAATGAGCTAAAAGTCGGAGTGGGGCGGGATAAACTACCTGCATCAACTTCAGCAGATAGTAATTTGTGTCTGTGTGAATCCCTAAAACTCGAGAACTACACAACCAATTTCATTCCAAATTAACACATGCCTTACTTAGGCCAAAAACTTTTTTAACTTCTTGCATAGTTTGAGCCCACAGCAATATCATATCTCCTCCACTATTTCAGTATTACGTGTCAAAAGTGAAGCAATAACATGTGGCTACTGTAATTTCAAATACTTTCACTTTAATACTTTCAATTTCATGCTGAAACTATTAAAGTGAAACTATACTTTCACATATATACAGGCATACTATAAGATCCAAGTTAAAAACATTCCCAACAATTCAACCTCTCTGGCCAACATTAACACACCCACCCCCAATAGGGGCCTTCATTCCCACATTTTAGAGTTCCATGAGCTCCATTTTTCAGGAGCAAAATCCTTTTTACAGGTTCCAGAAGACTGAAATTTTGGAATATGCGCATAAAGATCAAGAGTATGGAACACATGTCTCATGATTAGAATTTTTTAGGGTGTGTAAAGAGGGAAAGAACCCTCATGTGCAATTTTGATGAAATTCGAATCATATGTATACCAGTTCCTTACAGAAAATATAACAGAAAAGTCTCATTCTTCAATTGCATGTAACACGGGCAACGCCGGGTATCTCTGCTAGTGTGTGTGTGTGTGTGTGTGTGTGTGTGTGTGTGTGTGTGTGTGTGTGTGTGTGTGTGTGTGTGTGTGTGAAGTCGCATGGCTCAATGGTTAGAGCGTCGAGCTTACGATCGTGAGGTTGTGAGTTCGAATCCCGGACTGGGCTGCGTGTTGTGTTCTTGAGCAAGACACTTTATTTCACGTTGCTCCAGTTCACTCAGCTGTAGAAATGAGTTGCGACGTCACAGATGCCAAGCTGTATCGGCCTTTGCCTTTCTCTTGGATAACACTGGTGGTGTGGAGAGGGGAGGTGACTGGGCGACTGCTGGTCTTCCATAAACAACCTTGCCCGGACTTGTGCCTGGGAGGGTAACTTTCTAGGTGCAATCCCATGGTCAGTCATGACCGAAGGGTGTCTCAGTATATATATATGTATATATAAATATACACACACACACATACACACATACATATATGTATGTATATATACATGTGTGTGTGTGTGTGTGTGTGTGTGTGTGTGTGTGTGTGTGTGTATGTGTGTGTGTGTGTGTGTGTGTGTGTATGAAAGGATTTATTTACATTCCTAATGTGCGCGATTCAATAATGGAGTTATACATTCATGTAATAAATAGCCATTATTTCTTCACCAACTGAAATTTCAATAAATGTTGAAAATGGGGGGAAAAAGTATAGTATTTGATATTATGTGTTATGATAGCTGACACTTAGATCATTTATAAGTCAAATTTGTTATTTCTCCAATGTTACATTTTACTGAAACTTGGACACGCATCCTGTAAAAACGTTAGAAAGATATTACTAGAAATGCCTCCGCCACATACTCACAATAAGCTGGTCCTCACTCATTTCTGACACTGACGTTATTGCTGAAACTCGGATCACATCAATTCAAGCCGTGCTTATTAGAAATCAACTACGATCGACAGGCTATTTCATCCGTATTGAGGATTAGCGCATTCCGAAACAAATGCTTTATGATGAGATTATGCTGGAGAAGAGAAAAGTAGTAAGCCAAACAAAAGATACAAAGACTCTTTGAAATCAAATTTAAAATATCCTAAGTTATATTACAAAAGTCTTCAGCCACTTGCGGCAGACAGGGAAGCGTGAAGATTTAGAGCGGTATTAAAGATTTTGAGCTTCACATACTTAAGCACGCTAAATGAAAAGTAAATTTCCTGAAAATGAGATTAACATCAATAGTGTTGCGTGTGTTTCTCATTCCTTCTTTAAATGTTCCTTATGCATGAATTATGCATACCTCACGCTGCTATGAGATCGCACGCTGCTATGAGATCGCACGCTGCTATGAGATCGCACGCTGCTATGAGATCGCACATTGCTATGGGGTAATGCACACATAAACTACTAGAAGTTCATTCCAGATGACCAGCTTCAATACCTTGTCAGTCGAAACACTCTGCCAATCACGGAAATCTATTTAGTGTTGACTGTGGGAAAAAGAGTACTTTATACCATAGACGATATATATATATATATATATATATATATATATATATATATATATATATATATATATATATATATATATATATATATATATATATATAAAGTTAAATATATGTCCGGTTATAGAGTGACCAATGGTTTCGCATCCATAAAGCGTTTAACTTTATAGACGATTCGTCAGACTAAAGTGGCCGCGGGCATATAAACTCTCTTCAAACTGTAGGTAGAAAACCGTTATACTCATTTAATTTGTAAACAAAAGAATAATATACATTGTCTGCACCTGAAACAGGACGAGTTATCGCCCTCAGACCGGTCCGATCAGCAAATCTTGTGGACCTAAAGAGCAAACAGAGAATCTCCGACCTTAGGCTGGTTCCGGTCTGCAAGTATTTTTTACAGCTGTAAAGAACCAGCCTAAGGAAATTAACTGACTGTAACGGTTTTCTACTTCCAGTTTGAAGAGAGGTTATATACCCACAGCTATCGGAGTCTGACGAGTCGTCTATAATGCTAAGCGGTCTTCTTTTTCGGATATATGATCCACTGACGATATATATATATATATATATATATATATATATATATATATATATATATATATATATATATATATAAATAAGCAACAAGGATATTCAAGGTTAATGCAGTACGATCGTTTCATGCGACTCCATTTATTTAAGCAATGTGAGCATTACATTAGATGTAAAATGCAGAGCAATCTTCAGCTGCACAAAGATACAGAAAATTTGCTGAAATTTAAATTTCATTTCAGTAGAAAGACACATTATTGTAACTACATTTAAACAATCCAAGTGGATTATTTAAATGTAGTTACAATAATATGTCCTTCTATTGAAATGAAATTTCAGCAAATGAAATTTCAGTCGCATGAAACGATCGTACTGCATTAACCTTGAATATCCTTGTTGCTTATTTTTATTTTTAATCACCTTGTTTTGGAATTGTTTGGATAATACCATACTTAATTCTTGTACCTAAACTTAAGTAGCATATTCATCTTGAATCAAAATTTTATATATATATATATATATATATATATATATATATATATATAGTTTGAATGTTTACTTACAGTGGATCCTTCAGCAGCGGGAATCTAATTTAGATATATTCCGAGTCACAAATTTATGCGGTTATTTTCCACGCATATTTATGTATATCTATCTATCTATCTATCTATCGATCGATCGATCTACCTATATATATATATATATATATATATATATGTATGTATGTATGTATATATATATATATATATATATATATATATATATATATATATATATATATATATATATATATATATATATATATATATATATATATATATATATATATATATATGCATATACATATATATATATTTCATGTAATATACATGTACATATGTATATATATATATATATATATATATATATATGTATGTATATATATGTATGTATATGTGCATATGATAGCTTCCCCCTCGCTATCGATTATGGTCATTGCACGAGGCTTAGCTGTTGACGATGCTGTGATCGAATGTGACTTTTTAGCCCAGCTAAAGATCTACAATGTTTTGTACAGAATTGACAGTTAGATCCTTTACTGGCAATAACCGGCTGTAGTTGTAATTGGGCTTCATGTACCTTTGCATGTCGTTTAAGTCCTCCCACCAAATCACACTCCTTTCCACATGCCTGACAGATATGATTAATATGGTATGTAACGCCACCACTAGCGGCCTAGTAGTCAATCATCGGTCTCGCTTTATGACTACGAAGATGACTCTTGAGTCCAGCTTTACTGAGGCAGAGTCTTGCACAGACATTGCATGTCAGCGTCGTAGGAAGACCCTTACCGTATGGAAGTGCAACAGCGATGCCCTTCCTGACATACCTCCTCACTTTCCCATGCGCAACTCAAGATTTCTCAAAAGTAGTTGTCCCCTCCTGCACAATCCTTCTCTACCTGCTACGGTCAATAGCTATGCCCTCCAATGTGTCAGGAGAGATGTTGGCATCTCTCAAGGAAGCCTTCAGCAAGTCTTTATACCTCGTTCTTGGTTTATGTGGAGGTCGTTCTCCTTTAGCTAACTCTCCATAAAAGAATTGTTTTGGCATCCTTGAATCTTTCATCCTGACTAGATGACCACCCCATCTGAGCCTTTGCTTCAACACAAGAGCTTCTATACTTACACATCGAGAGCTTTCCAATATCTCAAGATCACTGATGCGGTCCTCCCATTTAATGCCATAGATCCGTCTGAGACACATCTGATGGAAACGTTCCAGTTGTTTAAGGTGGTATCGATATGTGACCCAGGTCTCGCAGGCATAAAGAAGAGAAGAGAGTACACACGCCTTGTAGACCTTTATCTTTGTCTTCCTGCATATGTCTCACCGACTCCAGAGGCGCCTTTCTAGCCTTCCGAAAGCATCACTTGCTTTCCTAATTCTGTATGGAATTTCATTATCAAAATTGCTATATCTATTAACAGTGCTTCCCAAGTAGACAAACTGATCAACTACAACAAGTCATTTACCATACACATAGATATTCGGTTCAATATATTGTTTACCAGGGACAGGTCGGTATATGACAAAAGTTTTCTTGAGACTGACTGTCAATCCTAAAGCAGTGCAAGCATCAGAGAATGCATTCAAAATGTGCTGCATATCAATCTCTGCATAAAACTTTTCCTATGACAGAAAGCAATGATATTCCCCTATAGTTACCACAATCATTCCTGTTTCTCTTTCCCTTATATAAGACCGCCATTACTGTATCTCTCCAGTCCTCAGGTACAGATTCACTAGCCTATATCCTGCCAAACAAGGAGTGAAATTGCTGCAGAAGCTTCTCACCGCCATGCTGTAACAACTCCGCATGTATGCCCAATTACAGAGAGAAATAAATACTTTTTACTCATATTAGAATATCAAACTCAAAGAACGTGGGAAGAAACATGCAGATAAAAAGAGGGGAAACAAGATTTCTCGATCCTTCATGAATTCTATAACGAAAAGAAACAATTGAAAAACAAATGCTGCTGAAAGAAGACATAAGAGAAAAAAATGAAATTCTTGTATTAAAAAAATTACTGGGATCAAGATTCTCGCTAAATCGCAATGATTACATCTGTATGAATAGCAACAATGACTCTTTGAACAAACAGTTCGACTCCAACTCAAAAGTAATTTATCAAGAATTCGGTATAATTAAAATAGAAATTAAAGAAGTACCAACAACTGTTGAAGTTGAAGAATTCTGAGAAGGAGCATGAGTAGCGAAGGAATCCTCAAGGGCGAGAATATTTTAAAGAGCATATGCAGCAGCTGCACAATCACAGGAGGCCATACCAGTTAAAGCATTAACGCAGATGGTAGATCAAAAGTATACAACTGGAGGCCATTAGAAAATTACAAAACATCAGGTTTCTGGTTGAAACTTTTAACAAACATAAAGTGATAATAAAAATATTTAATAGCATACTGAAAGAACCGGAAGCGACATCTGACTGACTCACCGAAAAAAATAATCCATCTTAATCTCACTACTACAGAAACTTCATGCCATAAAAGCGACACACCCAAACAAGCTTTCATAGACTACAAAACCTTAACTGCAATATTAACGCAGAGGATAAATAAATACTTGGGGAAAAAAACAACACAATTCGTTTCAAAAGAAGAAAAGAGTTGCTGCAAAGGCTCATAGGACTTTGAAGATCAATTACTGATCAATAAATGCATAACTGAAAACTGTAGAAAGACAAAAAAAGATCTGAGCATAGCATGAATTGATAGTGCTCGTCACGTGTTGAACCTGGAAATATTAGCCATAAGTAAGGTAGCGCCAATAGTAATAAACTATCACATCAAACACGTTATGAGTAAATGAAAAACAAATATAAACAAGGAGTACTATAACAACTAATCCCTACCATCTCTATTAAAAGGAGAATATTACTCTCTTTCCTTTTTTTGCTTAACTTCAATACCTTTAAGCAGTGCCATGTTAAATCAAACAGGACTCGCTATAGGAGGGCAATCAACCATATTTTGTATATAGGTGGTTAAAAGGTCTACTTTGCAAACAGGGAACAACTAGAAATACTGCTATAGAGAGTGGATGAACTACTGACGGAATTGTTAAGGGAATGTGCCGGGTAATTTTGGAGTGAAAATGGAAAAATTAAGAACAATAATGTCATGCTAGATAAAAAAAAAAAAAGCAGACATGAGAGAATTGAGCTAAACTTACAAATATTTACGAATTAATGAAATAGACAGTAAACAATGTAACGAAGGAATATTGCAGATGTATTAGGCCATGCCAGTTAATATTTAATACAAAGATAAATGCAATAAAATAAGTTAATAGAATTTAATTCTCTAGCTGTTCTGCAATGGACGCTAAATGAATTAGCAAAAGTTATCAGAAAACCAAGGAACATTGATTGCATCTATAGACTTCTCAAAATCTAACACATGATTATATTTAGTACGAATACAGGAAGGTTGATGTCTTATGCTACTGAAAAAACTATCATAAGATAGTTGTTTTTCAAGGAATTTTGCAAATACAAAACAGAGACCGGGCGGAGTTAAAAGAAACAGAAATTATGGAAAAAGATAAAACTTAGTTTTATAACAATGACAATAAAATTACCTACATGATCAGTAATTGGAAAAAATTGAACAGATGGGGAAGAGACAGAGAAAAGTTACAGTACTGTCTGAGAAGTGCCGCTATCAAAGCTGAGATCGATTAATTAGGATACAGAATCGAATCCTTCCTGCCAGAAATCTGCCAAATGCTTATAAAGAAGCAGAATACATTAAGTAACTATTCACTATAACCACATTAAGTGTATATTAAGTAACTATAGAATATAGTTACATGAAGTAATTATAAAAAATAGTCACTATACCATATAGTTACATTAAGTAAATGTACATTATGAAATTACATGAAGTTACTATACAATATAGTTACATTGAGTAACTATTCGATCAAGTATAGGTCTTGAAGAAACACTTAACTACATTACCTCTGGCCGCCCAATCTTAGCTGAGAGACTATGTATCCATAAGCATAACAGTGTTGAAAATTTACACACTGGTAATTATGTTAGCATTTGATGTACCCCAGAAAATAGGTAGCATATATACAGAAACGAACTCAGAGAATGACTTTGTGACTGTTATCTAGGATATAATAACCCACATATGCATGAATATGAATGAATATGACGGTTAATCGACCAGATATTGTTATCAAGGGCCACCGAGAAAGGAAGAGCCTTCTAATCCACGTATTAGTCTAAACATACGATAATGTATCTATAAAAGAGTTGGAGAAATCATCTAAATATAAAAATCTGGAAATAGAGATAACTAGTATGTTGGGAATGGAAAAAAAAACAGTTTCTCTAATAATAATAATAATAATAATAATAATAATAATAATAATAATAATAATAGGTGGCATGGGAGTTATTTAAAACCCATTTAACCAAAACGTATCAGTTAACACATATCCACACCATACAGAAAATTGCACTACTAAACACTGTAGATCCATATTACGTTGAATATGTTCAATAGCCATAAAACATACAATCCAAGCGAAAACAGTTACATACCATAGATACACAGAACTGCGATCGGTTGTACAATGAAAGCATGCAATAAAAACAACACTTCCGAAGCAACAACAACAAAAACAACAACAACATTAATAATAATAATAATAATAATAATAATAATAATAATAATAATAATAATAATAATAATAATAATAAGCACTAAGGAAAATCCTTGTTATTAAAAGCATATGTGGATGCTGTCTGTCACAAGGATTTCTATGAACCCTGATGATGACGACGACAACGACAACAACAACGACAACAACAATGACGACTATGAGGATGATGATGATAATGATGATGACGACGATGATGACGGCGGCGATGATGTCAGCAATGATGGTGACGGACGCAATGGCCTAATATACAACAACAACAATCACAGAAGGAACAAGAAAGACAACAAAAACTAACTATACCAGCTTCAACAACATTACCACACGGCTAGCTACAATAACAACAACACTGCAAAAACGAAAATACCAGCATGTAGTATTAATAAAAATAATAATAATAATAATAATAATAATAAAAATAATAATAATAATAATAACAACAACAACAACAACAACAGCAACAATGTGAATGCAAGCAATGATACAGGCATATTATTAAGGATGTTTCGAATGGCAGGTGAAGTAAGAACGGAATAGAATTTCTGTCTTGTAAAAACAGAAAAGAAGATAATAAACGAAGACAAACCAAAATGGAGTTAGTTTGTCGCCAATAAAAGATGAAAGGCTAAAATTTCTGCACAACGCAAAAGAATACAGTTAGAAATCAAAGGTGTCCTTTTTATAGAGTTTGCCTTAATGCTGTTGTTTTATTGGTTGCGCTGTTGTTTGTTTTTATTGTTTAGTTATTTATTTTTATATTTGCTTTCCTTCTTTTTTTTTATTGACCATTTCCAGATCATCCAGTGTTCTGCTTCATCTTGGACTGATTTTCTTGATTGACGATTGCTGGTGTTATGTATTTGCGTCCACGCGCACGCGTGCGTAGTGTTTTGCATTGATGTTTGTTTAGGATTCTTTTGTTTGTTTTCATTTTGTTCTGTTTTTGTTTTGTTTGTATTTTTTCTTTTATCTATCTTTTATTTGGTTCAGCCATTGGACTGCGGCCGTGCTGGAGCACTACCTTGAAGGGTTTGATCGAACTAATTACCCCCAGTCAGACGGTTCTTATTCTATCGGTCAGTTTTACCTAACCGCTAAGTTACGGGAAGTAAACAAACCATCACCAGACACGCATGTACATATTTGTGTGTGTGTGTGTGTGTGTGTGTGTGTGTGTGTGTGTGTGTGTGTGTATTTCAGTCAACAAAATCCACTCACATGGTTTTGATCTGCCCGGTGCTATAGCGGAAGACGCTTGCCTAAGGTGCCCTGCAGTGGGACAGAACCCGAAAC
Organism: Octopus bimaculoides; assembly: GCF_046866305.1. Classification (NCBI taxonomy): domain Eukaryota; kingdom Metazoa; phylum Mollusca; class Cephalopoda; order Octopoda; family Octopodidae; genus Octopus; species Octopus bimaculoides. The sequence goes on along the minus strand of NC_142929.1, from coordinate 76,977,139 downwards.
CACATGATTGCAAAGCGAGCTTCTTAACCACACAGTCATGCCCGTTTATTTTTATTTTATTTTTTCCGATGTTTTTTTTTCGTTCGATGTTTCTTTTACTCTTATTGGTTTCTTTCATAACGGATTTTATATTTCAGTTTAAATGCCAGGAAAGGTTGCTTGACACGTTTTTTTTTTAATAATTTATTCACTGTGTCTGTCTGCTATTTGTTTATCGTATTATTGATTATCATCATAATTACTACTATAACTTACTTGCTGCTTCTGCTGCTACTACTACTACTACTACTACTACTACAACTACTTGTAATTACTTCACTTACTGGGCAAAGGCCGTTGTGGAAACATAAATGTCACAAATTTTTATTTACCTAAGGACGTTAGGTTCAACGTTAGGCGAAATGCCTTGCAGTATTTGCTTTGGTACTCTACGTTCAGAGATCAAATTCCGCCGATGTCATCTTTGCCTTTCATTCCTGTGGGATCGATATCGACTAAAGTCCCTCTCCGCAGTGTTATCGGTTTTGTGCTTAAATCAGAAATCATTCTCATTTACCATTATCTCAAAGTAAGGCGATGAGCTGACAAAATCGTTAGCATGCTGAGCAAAAAGATTAGCGGCATTTCGTCCGCCTTTACTTTGTGAGTTCAAATTCCGCTGAGGTTGACTGTGGCTTTCATTCTTTCAGGGTCAGTAAATTAAGTACCAGGAAAACACTAGGGTCGATGTGATCGATTATCCCCCTCACCACAAATTTCAGGCTTTGTGCCTAAAATAGAAAGGATTATTATTATTCCAAAGCTGTCATATGCTAATTTAATTGGCAGGTTTGCTGAGGTTTGGTGATAACAAGTGTCTTCAATTCTCAAGAATCTTTCTTAGAATTCTTGCAAAAATGCAGAGTTGCACTTTTCTGCAGGTCAACTATGCGAGTCTTAATTCCAGTATCTTTGAGGCTCTGGACCCATTTTGGGTGTGGTGACAAGTGCACCATCTACTACAGGAATAATTGTTATCTTATTCTTCCACAATCTCATCGTCTATTAGGTGGCTTGGTCCCGATTTCTCTCAATTTGTTTTTTTTTTTTTTTAATTTCTTCGGTACCACTCTATTACCAAATAGTAATAGAACTTACACTGTTTCTTTTGTCATCTATAAGCATATATGAGCGAGCTCCTTATTACAACAGTATGGTCAGTTTTTAAGGAGAAATCCTTAAAAAATTCTTTCATTTTTATCCAACATCACAGCCTCTGGCTTGTGCTCAAACCTGTTTTATTCCACTTTGAATCTACACACACGACTAACATCCCATTGCACTATCTTACCGACATCATCATGCCTGCATGTCTACTCTTTTTGTACTCGCATACTGCAAATACTTAAGAGATAGTTAATACTTTCGCCCCCTTCTCTACAAATTCGGCCTTTACTCTCTGATTAATTTTTGTCAATATTTGCCTCTATGAAATTCGTCTTACTGACTTGTTCCTGAACGGCTATAACTACCGCTTCAGTTTCTCGTTTCAGGTCTCCATCTGTCAGCCACAGTTGACGTTATTTCTCACGTCCTCGATTTGTTGCTTAAATTGGTAATGCCATTCCTTCCCTCTTTGAGTTATTTATCCTGTTATTCCTTCTGTTTTTGAATTCTCGTTGCTACTATTATTTGTGATGATGTTGTTAATATTTTTCAATTGTCTTATTTTTACTACGTGCTTTCACTGCAACACCGAGCACAACTCACTGTGCCTTGTGTATGTGCAGCGTTTTATTTTGATTTTATTTTAACTACATTGAAAGTGCCCTACGCTAGATGTGTACGGTGCTTAGCAGTACTGTTTTTTTATATGTGATATAGATTCCTAAATTCTAGATTTTGATTTTGCATTTGTTCCCATATTTTTGGATCATTCTCAAAACACCCATTATTATCGTCAGTTTCCGCATTCGAGTTATCTCTATTTCCAGATCTTTGAATAATGTTAAATCACCGTTTCTTTTAGAGATATATTTTTCATCTGTCAGGATTAATATATCAATGAGTAGACATTTCTTTTCTTAGTGATCCTCGACAACAATATCTCATTGATTATTTCTGACTGTATGTATTGACATATACCTGAGTATGGTTGCTTCGCCATTTTCGGTGGCTTTTTCTAATACATGCCTACACCTCCTCTTCTGTGTTGGTATTTCATTGTGTTGTCACAATTTCTGGTATATGTAAGTCCCAATTCTGTCGTGTTTGTAGATGTACTTTTTCTTGGATAAGACTAAGCCACCAGGAATAATGTAGTTAATTGTTTCTTTTCATCTCCACAAATTCAGCAATTACTGTATTCTGCTTCATTACTGGTTTTTCGTAGTTTCTGGAAAGAAGGTTTTGATGTTGTGTTGCAATCAAGGACCGTTCATTTTTACGTTTCTCAGCTAATGTTGTGATTTTTACCTTGTTTACTTCCACTCTTTTTTCAGATATTGGCCGTGTAGGAGCTTTTCTTGCCATCATTTTATCATGATATTTTACAGTCCGAATTTTAGTTTAGGGTTTTAGCTGTTTTACGATCTCTGTTATTTCTCCATTTTTTTTTTCTTTTTCCATAGCTTTCTGATATTGCAGTCTTTGATTTCTGTTTGTTGACTTCCTTAAAGACAGAAAAATATCTTTTGGCGGGCGGGGGCGGGGTAGTTGTTAATGTTTCGTAGCTATTTGTATTAATTTTAGTAGATATTTTTATAGTCCTACGCTAATATTTTCTAATTGTTTTCTACTTGCAAAAAAACCCTACAACGTTGAAATAGACAGACAGAAATTATATAGTCAACCCTCTCATTGTATTGATTACAGACCCAGCTCTTGATGTTGGCATCATTTTTTCTTTTCCTTTTTTTTTTTTCCTTTTTTTTGTAATTATTTTTGACCAGACCTTGGTCATGTCCACTTAACGTCAAACTTCTCGTTTTTATTTTTAACCTATACATTATTAAGTTTCACTTTTGACCTATTTCCTCTGCAGAGTTGTGTGAAATATTGGCCATAAAACGATTTTTGCTTTTTTATTTCATAATATTTTTATTTTTTTATTTTTTGTTAATTTTTGAAATTTCCTTTTGATTTTGTTTTTAGTTTGTTTTTTTTCTAAGCTTTTTTTCTTGTTTTGTTCTTGTCTAAATACATAACTGCCTTCAGTGTAGTTAGCTTCTAGATTGTGCTTTTATTGTTTTCTTGTACAGTAAGAAAAGTAAAACATTTCAAAGGTGAGTCTTAGAAGGGATACAGCTATCTTGTAACCTTTTCTCTTTTCGGTCATTGGGTTGTGAACATGCTGGAGCACTGGCTTGAAGGGTTTAGTCGAACAAATTGGCCCCCACCACTTATATTTAAGACTTACTTATTCTATCTGTCTCTTTTGCTGAACAGCTAGGTTTCGGTGACGTAAACAAACCAGTACCGGTTTTCAAGTGGCGATTAGGGAAAAATACCTGCTACACTTCCGTATTGGTGGTGTTTGTGCAGCAATGTGTTCCTTTTTTGTTGTTATTGGAGGAGTGCAAACTCTTCCCGTTATTGTATTGCGTCAATTTGCTTTGTCATGGGGTCTGGTTGCAGTCTTTTGTTGCATTAGTGTTTGTACTGTGAGTTGTGTGCTTCTGTTGGGTGATCGGATTGCTGATGATGTTTATTTTATTGGATATTTGCTATATAGAGTGTTTCTTGTATTTGTGGATTGTTTTGTTTAGGTTGTACTATTGAATTGACGGTGTCTTGCATAGAATGTGGACTGTTCCTAGCTGGGTTATTTTGGGGACAGGTATTATTATTATTATTATTATTATTATTATTATTATTATTATTATTATTATTATTATTATTATTATTATTATTATTATCATCATTATTATTGTTATCATTATTACTATTATTATTATTAATCGTCTAAGTTTAAATTCCACAGAGGTCGAATTTGCTTTTCATCCTTGCAGGGTCTGTAAAATAAATACTAGTCAAGTATTGAGGGCGACGTAGTCGACTAGCCTCTTCCCAAAAATTGAGAACTTGTGCCTATAGTGGGAGTAGTAGTAGTAGTAGTAGTAGTAGTAGTAGTAGTAGTAGTAGTAGTAGTAGTAGTAGTAGTAATGTAATTCTCCTGGGCCTTTACTTTCTGAGCTCAAAACCGCCGAGGTATATTTCGTCTTTCACCCTTTCGAGAACGTTAAAATAAACAAATAGTAAATATAATCGACTAATCCCCTTACCTCAAAATTGCTGTCCTCGTTCCCAAATTTGAAACAATTATTTATAGCTTTATCCCCTTCGAAACTCACCTTTCAAATAATTTGTTTGATATCTTCTACAAGCGGTTATACTATTTGTATATAGTCATAGACTGGCGATTCAATTCATCCCCAGTCAGGTTCAGACACATGACATTGATAGGCTACACAAATGGCGAAATATCAGTATCCATCGCTCCTGAATGGGATTGGATGTGAGTTGTCTCGCTTGTCTGTGAATTTCAAGTGTTTTAACACCCAGTGCTATGAGGAAGTTGTCCCCAGAGCTCTGTACGCAGCGAACCGGTGAAAAACAAAACACATGCATTGAGTATGAGCAGTCAATAATATATATATATATATATATATATCAATTTTGGTGTATTAACTCCGAAAAGCTGTTAGCGCTAGTTGGTCCGCGCAAGCTTTTCAATTTATTCAACTTCCATTACATTGAAGCTGTAGTTTGTGACTGGAATGGCCAGTTAATAGATATTTGTGGGCATTACTTTTCGTTGGCAATGTTATAGAAAAACGGACCCGCATATTAGGAACGTGTTTTTCCTTTTACGTGAGCCGTGTATGAGTTTGAGTATTCATTGAACCACATTTCATTTTTTTCATTAAAAACAATGGATTTCATGAATAATATATACATTTGTTTCCGAGAGAGCAAATGGTGGAGAGAGAGCGAGGGTGAGAAATGACTCAGCAATAGTCACAAAGGACATCAGAGCTTGGTAACAGCAACCACCGCTGCTGGCGTAGCAAGGTAAAGCACTGACGTCGTAATCCAGTACTTGCAGATAATATAAATATCTGTAAAACCATTTGAAGTCGCAACAGCTGTAAAGCCATTTGTATCAGTAACAATAATGTCATCTACAACAACAACAATAACAGCTACAAAAGGAACAATGATAAGACAACAACAATAAAATGAAAAAGAATTTATAATTTGCCCGTGCAACATGTCAACGGACGTCGCATACGCTCGAGGGCAAAACAATGTTGTTAGAATATACATGTGCGATACCATATACTTTGTATAATAACACTTTGAGTCAAGTTAGAGAAAGACGTCGAAGAAAAATTGCTTTTCTAAAGTACATTAATAGTAGAGACAGCGCTAATCGAGAAATGTCTGATAAAGATTTGTTCTGCCGTTAATTATATAACGGAATGCAGACAGCATACAATGGTGATAGACATTTGTGAGTTCGAACAGTGGCTGCAACTACATGCTTGCATTCTCGTCCCGAGAATTTGTGAGGATCACATTTTATATGGGATAACAGGTGACCAAAGTCAGAGACACGCACTAGCGTGTTATTCTACTAGGACTTGGTCACAGTGGTGGCAATGTTAGAGGAACACGGAAAAATCATATGACTTAAAATGCAAACCCAGCAGATCCGCAGATGAGAACAACATTCTTGTTGACAATTATGTAGAAAGACTGAACTGCATGATAGGTAAAGGTGATATTTCCATTTAGATACACCCTCTATTATTGTCAAAGAAACAATTATGGATTGTTTTCGTGACAACGAGAATTCATTGAAGACGCAATCCAGTTGGGAGCTCACGTAACAGGAAATATTAGATCCCTATTTTGTGGTTGTTTTCATAGAAAATCATCAATAAAAAATGTTGGTTGCATCCCCGGAGCCTTCTGGAATCGCAATATTGTTGTTTTAAAGTATATGAGAAGATACGGTTGGCTGGCGGTTAGAAGTAGAAACGCAATTGCTAAGTTTGCAGGGAAGCAAACCACATCATAGGTTTCTTCGTTACATAGGAGAATACAAAAACTGGTCGATTCTCTCTAACTCTCTCTCTCTCTCTCTCTCTCTCTCCCTCTCTCTCTCTCTCTCTCTCTCTCTCTCCCTCTCTCTCCCTTTCTCTCGTACTCTCTTTCTCTGCTTCTCTTTCTCTCTCAAGCTTTCTCTTCCTCCCTCCCCCGTCTCTCTCTCTCTCTCTTTCTTCCTTTCTATCTGTCTATCTCTCTATCTTTCTCTTCCCAAAGCTGCTAAAAGGTGCTATCATCAGGCCCAACAACAACACAACCAAAGCATCAACAGTAGCCTCAGAAACTGCAACAGTCACAGCATCAGCCACGGCTACAATCATAACATCAACGAAAATCAAAACAACTACGAGAGCAGACGCAACAGAATCAACAACCACAGGAAAAACAACTCACAGACGAAGTTCTTAAGTATGCCGTTCTCCGAAAGAAAAGACAAGGAATTTACTAAATTTGTACAACGACAGGTGAGAACTTTTATTCGTTCGCCATCAAAAATACATTAAAATACTCTAGAGACATAAGGATAACACCAACAATTTACCTCATTCTCAAATGATATTTCTTAAGTGCTATTGGAGTTTTTGCTTTTAATAGATTACTGAGAAAGAGCGTTTGAGAGGGGGTTGAAATATTTCGAAAAATAATTTCACTCTTTAGTAATTATATCTGGTCTAATTAGCTTTGTGTTCCTTCTGAATCTAAACAGGTATGTTTCAGCTGAGAGTGACTTGGTTGTTGTTTAGCACATATATATATAGCGTGTTTAACATATATTTATACCACTTACACCCGTTTCTATCAGCTTTCAAGAGTCAGTATTTTTGCTAGTAGGTACATTGCTGATTGAGCCATATCTGTGAATACATAACTTAGAAAGGACTGGACAGACAAATAACGTGGTCAATTGTCTAGTTTACTGACTGTACAATTTACACTTAATATTGGTTTCAAAGTTTGGCACAAGACCAGCAATTTCGGGGTGCCCAATGCCCAACTGGTACTTACTTTATCAACCCCGAAAGAATGAAGAGTAGAGTCGACCTCTGCGGAATTTGAACTCGGAACGTAAAGACAAACGAAATGCCGCGAAGCATTTTTCTCGGTGTGTTAACGATCCTGCCAGCTCGCCACCTTAATCTGTATTTAATATTAACACTTTTTTCCCATTATTATTATTATTATTATCATTATTATTATTATTATTATTGTTATTATTATTATTATTATTATTATTATGTTGTTTTTTTTGTTTTTTTTTATTATTCGTGACTCTACATTAGTCCTCTACAACTAAGATCCGATCTCTTTCTACTTTATATCCTCAGCTTTTGAACTATTGTTGCCTTTCACTCTGGCTTACTACCTCACTTTCCTGGCTTACGAAATATTG
>NC_142929.1:76962156-76964656 GCF_046866305.1 Octopus bimaculoides | reverse complement strand
TGGTGTCTGTTCGGTTTCTTTATGGTCTAATTTCAACATCTGAGACGACATTAACTCCAAGTTCTACCGATTCTTGTCATTTCCTTGGACAGTATTGGTGACGAGAAGGTAGACTTGTGCGCTTGGCAATTTCAGGTCTGCCATAAGAAAAATCTTGCCCAGGTTTGTACCTTGGAGACGGGCTTGTCATTTCAGAGCCATGGTTTCGCACAACATATAGATGAGCTGAATAAAGCTTATATACTCTATTAGAATATTACTCAACTATAAGGGACGATGCTGCTTCCAAACATGTAAAAATCCTTGACTGCATAAGAATGGTTACTCAGCAGTAGATAGGAAAGAATTACTCGTTAATGCACTCTACCAACTGGCTTACAGATATCCTGTCTTTTCTCCTATTCTTATATAACTACTATAATAGCCTCCGCTCTTCTAAACTAACAACTAGCATACCTTCTCCACTCAAGTCTGTTCGATGTGCCGCCCTTCTTTTCTCTCTACTGAAATGTCTCTACAAAACCTTTAATCTCAAACCTTACTCTCTATAACTGGACCTCTTTAGAATCACCGTTCTACGCCTTTACTTTCCAGAGGTACCAACTTTCTGAAGTTAGAGTTAAACATGGTCGGTCTGTTATAGTTTGAAATGGTTGTGGAGATGATCGTTCTCTAAGAAATAAAACAAATTGAATGCAACAACAACATATGTAAACAAACATATTTTGTTTTTTAGAAGAGTCGAATATGTATTATACAAACAAGAAGATAACATTTCGAACGCAGTATTATAAGGGTAATAATATCCGGTCTTTCTGATGCTTTCACCGCTATACAACGTTCGAAATATTACCTTCTTGTCTGTATAATACAAAACAAATTGAATATATAGGGACCACCAACTGTCAAATTTAACAGTGTATCTCTACATGTATGTGAAGGCCTGAGCAAGACATTTTTATAAGACTGACAATTACCTATGCAGGCAAGTCACCTCTCACCATGCTACTTATGTTTATCCAAGGAAAAAAACCGCCAACTCGTGCAAGTACAGCCTGACACCAATCTCATCACACGAATCGCTAACAGAACGCCAAAAATCAGAAGAAATACCACAAGGTACCTTGGCCGATTCTCTTACTGTTCTATCACTCCTATCTTCTGGATTAGTACCTTTTCTTCTCATCACCAAAAGAAAAAGACAAAGTTGATATTGGCGAGATTTGAACTCAGAGCGCGTGGCATTCCATCCATCTAATCTACTAACACCGCCAATTCATCGCCTTAATTTGCTAAATACACACATAAGTTTGCAAGTGTACTGTGCCAAAATTAACAGACATTTTAAATCAATGTTATGAATAGTGAAACTATACAGTCATGGTCTGTGAATCTCTGAAATTTTGTTTCAGACTGGTTATTTTCCAAATAATGAACAGAACTCACTCTAGAGTCAGTTAAAACTCTTCTAAAAACCATTGAACATTTTTTCCCCCGGAGACCGCAATAGAGGAGTAGTTAGAGGAAGGACAGTCAGAGGAGTAGCGAAAGAGACAACCGGAAGGGCTGAGTGTATGTACGGACGAGTGTGTTTTCTAAATGTCTCTGCATCAAAGTTTGTGTGTATGTCTGTATTCATGAATTTCAATGTCAGTATGTATGAATGTATGTATGTATGTATGTATGTATGTATGTATGGATGGATGGATGGATGGATGTGTGTGTTAATGTACGTGTGTATTCGTGTATATGTGTTAAAATATTTTGATATTTTAAATTAACTGCAATAAAAACTAAGCATTTCTAATATTGTGATTTTATACTGAGAGAAGGGTCAAATTCATAGTGAAATCTCAGTCAGTTTGCTACAATACATACATACATACATACATACGTACATACATACATACATACATACATACATACATACATACATACATACATACGTATGTATGTATCGATAATGGTTCGAAATTGAAATGATTTGGGGCCGATAACTGATGAGGGATGAACATGTCCACGTCTCGTGTATGACTTTTCTGTGTGTTTTCTTTTTACCCTTCTGTGCAATCTTTTACTCGGTATGTTTTCACATTCACACCGACACACACACACACACATACACACACACAATATGAATATATATATGCATATGTATGTATGTTATGTGTGTGTGTGTGTGTGTGTGTGTATAGAGCGAGACAAACAGATAGATAGATAGGTAGATAGATAGATAGATAGATAGATAGATAGATAGATAGATAGATAGATAGATAGATATAAGTATACATACATACATACACACATATATACACGCACACACTGAAGTGGGTGTCTCGTATTTAGTCCCAATCTATGAAACTATAATAAACAATAACTACTACTGCTGCTGCTATTACTAATAACGTGGTGACTTAGAATTACTTTTTTGAAAAAGGTTTGATTGCGTTTTCATTTGTTTGCCTATTTCCTTATTTATTTATTTATATATATCTATATA
>NC_142929.1:76954656-76957156 GCF_046866305.1 Octopus bimaculoides | reverse complement strand
TACATATACTAAAATTGGAACGATACATTCCCACACACAGACACACACACACACACACACACGAACACACACACATTCATATACAAACATGCATGCATTCATACATACATATATACACGTACATGCGTATATTTACATGCGTATATTCCCACATACACACATATAGACATGCATACATGCGTACATATATTCACACATACATACATACATACATACATACATACATACATGCATACATACATACATACATGCATACATACATACATGCTTGCATACATACATTTATTTTCTTAATGCCAACATTTTCCTCACACTTCACTTAACATAAATGACAATTATACAGTAGTATTCATATGACAAAGAAACCGTAGTAACAAGCAAATGAGAAATAAATATCAACCAGCTAAAGACGCTATTCTCTCAAATTTACCATTCACCAACAAATGAAAGCACAGAATTGCAATAGAAACAAATGCCATAATGCTTCCACTATTCAGTCCTGTCAGTTAAATATTATATCACCAGCGGAATATATTAGTTCTCTCCCTTTTCTTCTTTGAGAATAATTTTAGTCAACGCTAAAAACTGTTCTTTTAATTACGGTTGTAATTTCGGTTGATTAAACTGTATCTTCAGCTCAACACCTCAGCTATGATCGGCTACACTTAACTAGATGTTTTTCAAATTCATTGTTTAAATTTACTTGATAAGTGAAGAATTTTCACACTCACAAAAAAAAACTATGTTGATGAGACATTCTCAAGTCTTGGTGTCTATATGTTTGGTCAGATGAGGAGGTTTAATAACATTTAAACATGTCTGAAGTTGTTACTGTCAAAATTCAAACACATCCCCCACCCACCTTTATATCATCATTTAATTTTTACTAGTTGAATGTTTGAGACTTTTCTTTTTTGTTCCTTTTGAAAATAACGGAGAGTAACTTTCGCCAATATTTAATCCACCCAAAATTTGTTTCTTACTCACAAAGTCACGTTTCTTCACCTCCTTTTTTTTTAATTGCCACCTCTTTGACTGACAGATTAAACTTTTCTGACTTTATTTTGTAATAGCTGAAACAAAACTTTTGTCCAAACAAATTCATACATACCTTGTGCAACCATTTCATGCCCACACACTTTCACTAACATACATAAAAATACAAACCACAAATAAATAACAAAATTCTGCACCCCTCCTCTGAGGTAAACTCATCCCTTATACGTATAACTTCCATTTCAGAAAATCACACCGTCTGAAGATTCTTATGTGAGCTGAAACTAAGTGTATCATTGTGAAGATTTGAACCTTTGAATAACAAAATAAAAATTATTGCTCTAAAATGTATAGTTTCTTTCTTAAAGATTGTTATACCAAGTACACTATACACTATGTGTGTGTGTGTGTGCGTGTATGTGCGAGTGTGTGTATGTATGTAAATGTGCTTATGTATATAATGTGTGTACATACATAAATATATATACATATACATATATATATATATATGTGCGTGTGTATGTGTATAGTTGAAATTTACACTTGTGTGAAAGCTTGGTCTCCAGTATTTTCTTATTTAGTTTAGTACGAAAGAGTTGTATGCATATCAGGATCACTCTCTCACACTTAGACAATATACCCTTGTAATGAGACAAATGAAGATATTGGAAATTTCCGAAATGGCTGAAGAGATCCCCAGACCTAATTTTATTATCTGAGTTCAAGTATATTGAGACCTTTAAACATCATATCACATGTTTGCCCTGCATCATGGCTCCTAGCCCAGCAGATATATATATATATATATCATTTTCATTTTTTTCATTTTCCTTTTTTCGAGTTTCAGCTCATGAGCTGTGGCCATGCTGGGGCACCGCCATTTGGTGTTGCTACACAATTTTACTTCACGAATTTTGCTTCAGGAATTGACATTTGGTGCATGAGAGAGTTTGATGCAGCTGCCCTCATCTGCACCTCCTGCCGGTATATGTATATGTATATAATAATATAAATATATAGATATATGCATATATCCATACATGTATGTACATACCTACATCTATATGTTATACATACATGCATATATGGGTACAGGACATCAAAAAGACGTTAAACACAATGAGAAACGAAAAGCGAAAACAGAAAACGAACTCTTTTTCGACCAACGAAAAAAAAACAAACAGAGAAACGAGACATGCAACATAAAGAGCATATCCCTTCGGCAGTTGTCCCTGTCCATCTACTCCGCGTTTCGAAGGAAAGGACAATACGCGACTTCGTTGGAACAGTTCTTCCCGCAAAGAAAATTAAATAAAATTTGGAATTTTTTGCGGAGGGTTAAAGTGTTAACAAGAACAGGACAGTGAGAAGAAGACAGTAAAAACAATAAAAACAGTAAAAACAAGTAAACACACGACAGTAAAAACAAACGGTTAGGGCTGTTGGGCCAAGACGATAGAAATATTATTATGAACGCCAAGTAGAAGAGACAGAAAAATCACGT
>NC_142929.1:76944656-76949656 GCF_046866305.1 Octopus bimaculoides | reverse complement strand
CTACCGCATTGGGGCAGAGGGATTTTAAAGTGTGGTGTAATGTTGGCGTGATATGATAAATTTTTATATGATTAGGTGGCGTCGTGTATGGGTGGTTGTTTGTTTTGATGTTATCTTTTGTTATGTTTGTTTTTGTATTTATGTAGTTCATTAATTCTGTGTTTGTAGTGTCTATTGCTGTGAGCATGTTTTCTGTATGTGTTCTTGTGGTGTTGATGTTGTTTGTGGTATGTTTGGAGACGATGGTTTCGGGAGATGTATATCTCCCTGCTTTGTTGGTGTTTGCATTTAGTTTGGTTCTTTTTTTACTCCTTTTCCTCTGTCCTTTTCGTGCTATTTGCCACTCACTACTGCTACTTTCGTCCTCGGACGAGTCTTCTGAGGAATCGGAAGGGGGTAAGGGCATGTCGTGTGCTTGTGTATTTGTTTGTTGAAGTGGGTGTGTTGTTGATGGTTCTTGATTATCTGCTTGTGGTGTATGTGATGTGGGAGAAGGGGAATTAGTTTTTGTATTGTCTTTTGCTTTTACTGTCTCCTTAGTTCTTGTAGTTGTTGTTTGTGTTTTTTCGGGTACATTTGTTGCTGTAGGCGGGTTTGGTTTGTGGGATTCTTCTGTCTTGCTCCTTTTGCTCGTTCTTTGTGTTGGTGGTGGTGTGGGTAGTAGGGGTCCTTTTTTGGCTGTTTTTCCTTCTTGTTGTTTATGTTATCTGTTGCTGTTGGGCAATCTTTTTTTAGGTGCCCTTCGATGCCACACAGGTAGCATCGAGGCCTTCTACCTTCTACCACAACGTAGAGGGTGTGGCCGTCTGGCAGCTCAATTTGAGTTGGAATTTCTTGCAATTCTTCATTAGTAATTTGTAACAGGACATCGAATTTTTTCCATTCCAGTCTTCCTGCTTTAATGCAGTAGTCTCTAGAATGTTTATATTTCCTTCCATGTGATAACAAATAGCTGATAACAGCCATTGTAGTTCCACTTCTGGAGGGACATTTTTTATCGATACTCTGGTTACCCTTTGTCCAAGGTACGTGGGCACCAATATTATATTTTCGGAACGAAGAGTCAGCGTGGACAACTCTTTCGCTTTCTCTTCGCTGTCAAATCGAACTTGCACGCTGGCGAAACTGTTCCCCCAATTTATGTAGTTCTTGTGGGCTAATATGGGATACAAACATTGTTCAATAATTTCTGTTGCTGGTTGCTCTGGTTTTCTTGTTTTTGTGTTCAAAATTTTGTATATGATGGTTTGTTTTTGTACATCATGAATGATTTTTTCAGGTATTTTTAATTTTAGTTTTGGTCCTTGTTGGCTTAATAGTTTTTTTGTTTCTTGAATTTCTTTTGTTGTGAAGTGCAAAATTGTTTTATTTTTTTTTTGTCTGAGTGCATCAGCAAAGTTTGTTTTTTTGTTGTTGTCGTCGCTGGTGGTGGTGGTGTCGGTAGCTGTGGAGACTGCTGTAGTAGCAGAGACTTTGGTCGTGGTTGGTCTTGATGCACTGTTGTTGTTGTTGTTGTTGTTGTTGCTGCTGCTGCTGCTGCTGCTGTTGCCGGTGGTGATCGTAGCAGACATAGCTTTCATATTGGTGGTGGTGGGAGGGCTGTCAATATGTGTGGTTGCTGTTTTGATGACGTTCTTAGAAATCTTTTTTTGTGTGCGCGTGCAGTTTTCATTCTTTTTCTTATCTAGCGTTCCAAGGCTAGGGAAGTGATGTTCGAAGAACGGACTGGAACAGCGTTCCAAAACAATGTTTCTCGACATTTTTTCAAATGCCGAGAAAAAATTTATATTTTGACGGGGCTGGAACTGCCCCTAGGGGCCAATTCCTCCTTTCGAAAAATACACAAATGAAGCTTGGGTGCTTCGCACAGATTATATGAAAAAATTTTAACAAATGTGGGCAATATAAGGTCAAAAATAGGTTTACCTCTGCAGCCGATGTGACAGCACGTCCGTCAGTAGAGATAGACAGATAGATAGATAGATAGATAGATAGATAGATAGATAGATAGATAGATAGATAGATAGATAGATAGATGCAACAAAACTTTTATGAACTAGAAAGCCGTAAACAAGTATTAGCCTTACCAGAATTAGAATTTTTATGAAGAGTTACACAATATCAATGTATAACATATACACCAAAATCCTCATAAACAAGTTCAACCCTATGAGATCTAGAATTTCAATGAATGACAACTTAGAACTATGAGAACACAAGACACAAACGATTCAAAGTCAACAAGTACATCAAACGTATACATCCATCACCAGCTGCTTAATGGATATCATTATCGTTTCGGGACTTGGACGTACCGTTTATTCCGGTAGCGTCAACAATGCGAAAACAAAAGCGATGTCTGGGAATTAGTAGACAACAAGCAGAAGCGAAACGTAGCGTCTACACTTGTTTATTGTTACAAATACAAACATCTATATGCCTATGGCTACGAAGCAAAGAAATTAAAAAAGTAAAATATAGAAAACCTAAAAACATTCTCAAAATGGACATTGCCATCCCCGGAATTATAGAATTTAAAACAAAATACCGAACAAAATAGAATAAACAAAAATTATTCAGCATAGTCGAAAACACTCGTTGCCAATACATAACACGAAGAATAATAATAGCTTAAGTAATTACCTAACTAGGACTGCAAGCATTTAGATTAATTAAAGAACATAAACCGATGGACATTGCTACCTCACAATATATAGCAAATATTTCAAACACGAAAACACGAACCAAACGTCAACTAGCATCAGGTTTCAATCGTCTTAAAACAACGCAACATGGGAATAAACCAGCATAAATCAATGAAATCTAAACCTTAAGTATCGAAAATATACCTAAATGAATATCGCACCTCAAAACATATAAAAGATATAGAATTGACTAGAACACCAAAACCTTAACGAAAATTTTCACGGATATACTTAAAGCATAATTAAAATGATCTAAACTACCAGAATAATACATCGCTTTAACTATCAAACATTACTTGCCTACCATGAGGGGAATGAATCAATATAGACTTATAACTATTAGATATAAACTTCAATTGTAGAAAATACATTGAAACCAATATTTTCACCTAAAAGACGTATATGCTTGTATAATCTAAAATTGACTAAAAATCAAATCGTAACGAAAATATTCATTATATAAAAATAACACATCACGTGCTGCAAATAGATTATCAAAAGCACAAATTTATCTCTTCACTTAAAACAGAGTACAGTCAAAAAATCATTGGCAATCTATGAGCGGAAGTTAATAAATACTCTCTAACGGAAATAACGTTGTACCTAATAATACACAATAATATATAGCAACCTACTCACAAGCTACAAAACAACGACATTGCATTGAACATTAATGAAAACTAATCATTCCACAGATTTATGCTAAAGTTATAACTAGAAATTGCTTCAAACTTTCTCGAAATTTCACTGTCTCCCTAGCAACAATTAAAACGTTTAACTAACATTTTCTTATCAGAGGAGTTACACAAGTGAGAAATTTATTTCATTTAATTTCATTACAAGGCAATAAATATTTTTCGTTTGAAAATTGGTATTATTTCTTCCTTCTGTATCAGCACCAAGAAGTTTGATACAAAGTTGAATTATAATTATTCTATGTATGCAATATTTCCTGATGTTACACATGATGGCAACGATATACCTCCAAACCGCCTCGTCATTTGATCGGTAACACTTTAGTATACATACATACATAGACACTCACGCGCTCACACACACACACATACACAAATACACACACACACATACATACACACATATATATATATATATTAGGCTGTCAAGAAAGTTCTTGCGGAATTTTCAGTTTGGTTTTTAAATGATGTATTTTCAAATCAATTTTCATTAAATTACTTTGACTTTATATATCATTTTAAAGCCCAGTTTTCGCTCTGTCTAATCGTGTTACTCTTTTTCTTTTTGAATAATTAAGCCATTTTTTTCCGGAACGTTGAATACAACATGGACAAAAAGCAAATTCACATAATTTTCTTATTCCAGTTCAAGCTAGGCCGAAAAGCTGCTGAAACAGCTCGCGATATCAACGATGCGTTTGGCCCAGGAACTACTAATGAACGTACAGCACAATGGTAGTTCAAGAAATTTCGTAGCGGTGACGAGAGTCTTGAAGATGATAAGCGTAGTGGTCGACCATCGGATGTTGACAACGATCAACTAAGAACCTCAGTCGAAGCCAGTCCATGTACAACTGTACGAGAGCTTGCTTCTGAATTAGACGTAACGTATACGACAAGGATGAAATACATAAGAAACTCCGACAACAACAGCCAGCATTGGTCAATAATAGAAAAGGACCAATTCTCCTCCACGACAACGCTCGGCCGCACGTCGCACAACTGACCCTGCAGAAGTTGAACGAATCAGGCTATGAAACTAAGCCTCATCCGCCATGCTCACCAGACCTCTCACCTACAGACTACCACTTTTTCAAGCATCTTGACAACTTCCTGCGTGAGAAATGCTTCAAAAACCAAGACGATGGTAAACGCCCCTTCAACGACTTCATCGCTATTAGAACGCAGGATTACGCTGCTGGCATAAATAAACTTGTTTCGCGTTGGCAAAAATGTTTTGATACTGTTGGTGTTTATTTCGATTAATAAAGTTTTGTTTGAAGCGAGATATGTGCATCTGAATTTAAAGGTTAAAAACCTCAAGAACTTTCTTGACAATCTTATATATATATATATATATATATATATATATATATATATATATATATATATATATATATATATATATATATATATATATATATATATATATATATATATATATATATATATATATATATATATATATATATATATATATATATATATATATATATATATATATATATATATATATATATATATATATATATATATATATATATATATATATATATTATATATATATATATATATATATATATATATATATATATATATA